>NC_082721.1:26584586-26884586 GCF_030144855.1 Hypanus sabinus
AGAGTTGTGGACATCATGGAAATCAACCTCCCCCCCCACCCCCACCGTCTATACTCCTCACTGCCCCTTTTCAAAGACCCCATCCACCCAGTTAGTTTCTCATTTCCCCTCTCCCATTGGACAGCAGTTACAAAAGTTTGAAGGCATATATCACAAAGCTCAAGGACAGCTTCTATCCCATTGGTATAAGACGACTGAACAATTCCCTAGTACAATAAGATGGACTCGTGGCCTCACCATCTACCTTGTTATGACCTTCCAGCTTATTATCTAGCCGCACTGAACATCCTTTGCACCTGTGTTCTGCATTCTGTTATTGTTTTACATTGTGCTACCTCAATGCACCATTGTAATGATTTAATCTGTATGAATGGTAAGTTTTTCACTGCATGTGTGACCATAATAAACCAAAGAATTTCCCTGTAGCCCACACAGCCACACTTGCTCATCAACACTGCCCCTTTTCCCCACTCAGATTCACTAAGGGTAGTCTACAGGAGATAATTAACCTATGACTTCACGACTTAGGAGAGGCCTGAGGACTGAGAAAACTTGTGTGCCGTGGGGAGAGTGTGCAAGCTCCGCACAAACCGCACAAGAAGTCAGGATTGAGCTTGGGTCACTGGAGCAGTGAGAAAGCAGTGCCACCACGATTAAACCAACCCTGGCCAGTCCAAGGGATCCTTCTTTGTTTCTCCAGTCCTGATGAAAGGTCTTGGCCCAAAACGTCAACTGTGCTCTTTTCCATAGATGCCGCCTGGCCTGCTGAGATCCTCCAGCATTTTCTGTACGTGTTCCAAGGGGTCAGCTGGAGCCAGAGATTAAGTGATGGTTGTGGCCTGCTAATCCCCAGTAAAGCTCAATTTGGAAGGATAAAGGTCCGACCCCGCATTGCTCCCTCCCTCCCCTTGTCCTCTTTGAGATATACTCACTCTTGTGGAATGGTGTTCCCATAATGTGACATCAACTGCTTGGATGGGACAAAGGGAAAAGCCAATTTTTGGGTGACAGGTAACCAGAACTAAGACAAGGCTTACAGAAAACTGGATAAATATTTAAAAGAGTAAGATCTGCAGGGGATTGCCACAGATGGATTTTTGCAGAACATGGACTGAATGACGCACTGGCAGGATTTAAGATTAAATTTATCCTTCAAACAAGGTCGCTAGAAACAGTCTATCTGGTCATTACACACGTTGCAGTCAGTAGGAGCTTGCTGTGCCTAAATTGGCCACAAAGCTTCCTACATTACAAAGAATTCTAACATTTCTAAAATAATTTCATAGGCAGCAAAGCACTTTGGGAGGCCCAGAGGCTGTAGAAATGCTGCAGAAGCTCTTTCTTTATGTAGAGATGACATGAAGCTCAGGATGTTGAGAGACTTTTCCTCCCACATTCTTGGCCTCGCTCACTCTTCCCATATGTTACCTCCATGCTCAGGCGGACATTTTACCCGTCCAGTTTCAGTCTATGCATGAAACACGCAGCTATGAATAATCCATGGTTCTTAAAAGTGATTTCCTTTTCACTCTGCCCTTCATTCACTGAGACACCAACCACACTGAGACACCAACCCACTCGAATCACCCACAGACCCAGCTGAGTATCTTTCCCACACATGAACAAGTAGGTAGGTGTACAGGCAAACATGCACACTTACTTGTGCATCGCTGTACAAGTACACTCGTGAGCTGCGTGGCTGGTAAAGTTGCTGCCAGCTGCAGCATCTGCTTGCTGCAACGAGAAATTAAAGGTGAGAAAGCAAGGCTGCTTCTCGATTCAAATAGAATGTGAACACGGTTTCCACAACATTAACTCTGCATTAGAGAACTTGAGACACAGAATTTCAATGCAAATAGTTCTTTCTGCTCTTCACGCAGCCCATCCACAATATCACGAAGAATTCACTATTAGCTGCCCGGTTTCTGGTGGTCATATATTCTGAGCTGTGGACGTATGCACACCCACAGGCTCACCCACAAATGTGCCAACACATACACAGGCGTGTACGCACACACGCACACACACACACACACACACACACACGTGAACATGAGCATGCATATCAACTTCAGGAACTTCAGGTGTTATTTCTCTGGTTTATCAGGCAGGCAATATGTA
Source organism: Hypanus sabinus (assembly GCF_030144855.1). Taxonomy (NCBI): domain Eukaryota; kingdom Metazoa; phylum Chordata; class Chondrichthyes; order Myliobatiformes; family Dasyatidae; genus Hypanus; species Hypanus sabinus. Next base: position 26,586,708 of record NC_082721.1, read on the forward strand.
AATTAGGAATGTAAAATGCCATTCAAATGCATCTTAGCAAGTGAATTTGATTGTGAGTTAAGATTCAGAGAGATAGTGGGAGCCCTGAGAAAACATGTCAAGAGGAACAAAGGGAGAGGTGGAGTGTGTGTGTGTGAGAGAGAGAGAGAGAGAGAGAGAGAGAGAGAGAGAGAGAGAGAGAGAGAGAGAGAGAGAGAGAGAGAGAGATAAGGATCTACAGAAACAGAGGCTTTGCCTCAGGGAGAGGGGGCAGAGAGAGAGAGGAGAGAGAGGGAGGGAGAGGGGGAGAAAGAGAGAGCAGAGAGGAGAAAGAGAGAGGGGGAGAGAGAGAGGAGAGGAGAGAGGGAGGGGGAGAGAGGAGAGGAGAGAGAGAAAAGAGAGAGAGAGAGAAAGATTAATTCTTTTATTAGCAGATTTTCCAAAGTATTTTGTCCATTCTGAAGCCCCAGATCTGCAACAAAGCACCCCTACTGATCTCACTCCACAAGGTGGGCTGATTAAACTGATTCTCTAAATGTCTCACCCATTCTCTTTGCTCTTTTAAGTATCTCTTTAAAACATACCGCTCTGACTAAGCTTCTGGTGCTCTGCCATGTATATCTCCTTATGTGGCTCCGTGTCAAATCGTAAGCTGAGCTGCTCTCTAACTGCAAGCTGCTTTAGTTTCACCCTCCCATCCCTGATGATAGTGTGGACAGTCAGGGTGACATGCATATGGCTGCTTCACACCGAGTGGAATTCCTCACCCTTTCACTGCATAAGCAGCTGTGTGTGGTGGTCTCTGTGTCAGACTGTTGCTGGAATTAACAATTAGGCAAAGCTTTTGATAAATATGTGAGCAATTGTGAGCTCAGTAGAGATGTGGAGGGTGAATGGGCCACGGAGGTTCAAGCCAGACTGGCATCCACTACCAATGAGGCTGCACTGTCTCCCAGGAGCCACGGACTGGGTGTCAATGGCTCTGTCTTTTGGTAAACTGACCCCCTTACGATGAATGACTTGACTCCAATTTGAATAATATCAGAGCACTTCTCCCCAATATCTTGATGCTAGTACCAATAACGAGGTGGCCTACAGGGCAGAAGTAATCTCTCTTATACAGTGGTGTCAATTAAACAACCTCTCCCTCGATGTTGCAAAAACAAAGGAGCTGGTTGTGGATTACAGGAGGAATGGAGACGGGCTAACCCCTATTGGTATCAATGGATCTGGGATTCGGGGGGTAAACAGCTTCAAATTCCTTGGCATCCACATCACCGAGGACCTCACGTGCTCTGTGCACACCAGCTCTGTGGTGAAAAAGGCACAACAGTGCCTCTTTCACCTCAGACAGTTGAGGAAGTTTGGTGTGGGCCCCCAAATCCTAAGAACTGTCTACAATTGAGAGCATCCTGACTGGCTGCATCACTGCCTGGTATTGCAATTGTACCTCCCTTAATCGCAGGATTCTGCAGAGAGTGGTGCGGACAGCCCAGCACATCTGTAGTTGTGAACTTCCCATGATTCAGGACATTTACAAGGACAGGTGTGTAAAAACGGCCCGTAGGATCAATGGGGAACCCAAGCCATCCCAACCACAAACTGTTCCAGCTGTTATCATCCGGGAAATGGTACCGCAGCATAAAAGCCAGGACCAACAGCTTCTTCCACCAGGCCATCAGACTGATGAACTCACGCTGATTTGAGTGTATTCTATGTTACATAGACTGTTCTATTTACTGTAAATTATTATAAATTACTATGATTGCACATTTAGATGGAGAAGTAATGTACAGATTTCTACTCCTCATCAATGATGTAAGAAATAAAGTCAATTTAAATTCAAATTCGACTGACACCACCAATGGTCTGTCTGGTCACTGTCGTGCTGTAGTTTGGTGGGATATGGCTGTGTACATCACAATGGTGACTGCACTTTGCACTTTGCATGCTGCTCCAGGATGACCCAAGGCACTGAGAGGAAGCACAAGGCCGCCTCTGCATCCACCGCGGACGTTTCTGTTTGCAACGTCTGAGTGTTGGTCTGCAACTGAGTCGCTGCCGTTCTGCCTCGTAGAGAAATGGTTCAGGCAAGTAAGAGGGTGGGGGGAGGGGAGCCAGACTCCTGCCAAATCCTATCTTGTAACTAACGCTGTTGAGAGAGGGCCCCCTAAATATCGCCTGGAGGCCGATTCCTCTCCATCCAACAACAAATCATAGCTCCTTCAAACAGGATATCCCCCATCGCCCTGCCAGCACTTTGCAGAGAGCTGCAGCGGCCTGCCAGGGTGGGAGCTTGGGGTCAGAGTCAGGCAGCCACACCAGACTCTTCCATTAACTCTTTCCTTCCCAGACAATCCTCAGTGCTTTGCAGATAGTGAAAAGAACAGCTTTGCCTCCCAATCTACATTCACCATGTGGAAATAAGAGGACCAGGAAGTGGGAGAGACTGAGGGTGGAGGTAACAGAAGCCTAGGGTGTGGGCAAGAGGCTGAAGAAAAATGAACTGGGAGGGGGCTGCAGTTGGGGGAGTAGGGGAGAAGCTAAGAGGAGTGGGCTGAAGAGGGAAAATGGTACAGGGATGTGTTGAAACACTGGGGGAGAGGGAGAATCTGAAGGGAAGGCTGGAGAATGGGAATGGGGTCAGGGAGAAGGGGGAGGAATGAGCCTGGGAGAAGGAAGTCGGCAGGACTATGGGTAAAGGCTAGAGGAGATGAAGAAGTTGCAGAAATGCCAGTAGAGAGACTCAGAGAGGGGGGAACTGGAAAGATTCATAACAAAAGAGCACAGTCCGGCCATTCAGCCCATAGAGTCTTCTCTGCCATTCCATCATGCCTGATTTGTTTGCCCTTTCAACCCATTTTCCTTATTCGCCTTTGACATCAAGAAGCTATCAACTCTCCACTTTAAATATATCCAATGACTGGCTTCCACAGCTGTCTGTGACAATGGATTCCACAAATTCACCACCCTCTGGCATAAGAAATTCCCCCACATCTCTGTTCTAAAGGGACATTGTTCTATTCTGAGGCTGTGCCGTCTGGTCCTAGACTCTCCCATTGTAGGAATCATCCTCTCCATATTCACTCAATCTAGGGTTTTCAATTGTTGGTAGATTTCAATGAGATTCCCCATCATCCTCCTGAACTCCAGTGTGTACAGGCCCAGAGCTACCAAACACTCCTCATAGGTTAATCAGGAATAAAATTTCAGAAAATTTACCCAAATATTTTGACCATTTTAATTGTTGAAGGTGCTGATTTTCAGTAGGTCTCAATGACACTGATCCCACTTGCACTGATAGTTGTTGAGCAACAGATCACTGGGACATTAAGTCCCACAAATACTGACACTACCTGGACGTGATCCCACAAACACTGACACTACCTATGGTGGAGACCTATGGACACTGATTCTCACTAGCATATCTCTCTCCCTCCCTACCTCTCTCCCTCTCCCACACATATATTCACACTTCCATATGATGCACTAACACCAAAACTGATTAGGTTATAGTGTCCATAAAGTGTCTCTTGCAAACTCAGGATATCCAAGAGAACAGTTTAGAACAATGGCCACAATTTACATTCAACAGTTAACATGGTAAATTATCTCTCGACATTTCTCTGAAGGTCAGAACAAATTTGGCATTCAGTTACACAAAAAGCCGTTCAGGCAGAGGAGCAAACGTTTGATCAGTGAGGTAGGAACGAGAGGCGGAGAAGTTTCGACTGGGAATTCCAAAGCTTGGGGCCTTGGCAGCTGAAGACAATGCCATTAAGTGTGTTGACCAATTGTCCAAGAATGTTGAAGTGCAAAGATTTCAGAGGGTTATAGAGATGTGGAGATGTAGAGAGGAGGCCATATAGGGATTGTAAACAAAATTGAGAATTATAAAATGCAGGCATTACTAAACATAGAGCCAATGTTTGCCAGTGACCAAGAATGGTACAACAGGCAATAAAGTAATTTTTGAAAGCAATTACTCTGCTAAAATTGACCAGGGTACCAGTAATGCTGTTTGTGCATTATTTTGGGTACACAGCAAATTGGTAACCTAGGTGCATTCAAATCTCACCACGTCAACTAGGAATGTAAAATAATCTAATGGAATAGGCCCACCTGGACCTTCAAGCCATGCAATCACCTCATTTTAATCCTATCCTAATCACAGGACAATTTACAATGACCTATTAACCCATTAATTTGTATGTACTTGGACTACAGGAGGAAACCGGAGCACATGGAGGAAACACACAGAGTCACAGGGAGAACATACAAACTCCTTACAGGCAGTGGCAGAAATTGAACCCAGTTCACTGGCACTGTAAAGCGTTGTGCTAACCACTATACTACTATGCTGCCCCCTAGAGATATGGGGATCGAGCAGCAAACAGGAGAAGTCATAATTCTGGCCAGGATATTCAAATGGCAGAGCAGGCTTGATGGGTTTTATGGGTGAATCTTGCTTCATTTACACATATTTTAAGTATATAAAATCTATCTTAATGAGGATATTGATAGAATTTAAAAGCTCAAGAGATTCTGTAGATGCTGGAAATCCAGAGTAACACACACAAAATACTCGAGGATTCCAGCAGGTCAGGCAGCATCTATAAACAGGAATAAAGAGTTGACGTTTTAGGCCGGGACCCTTCAGCGGGAATTTAAAACCATCAAGTTCCTGCATAAAGTGAAGAAGTAAAGCGATGGATTTTGGAAGGACATTTTAAGCATATGCTTATCGCATATATATAAAACATAAGCATCCATGCTTAAATGCACTTAAAGATTTTGGGGGATCCACGATGCTCTGACTAACTCTCAACTCCCATTTACTTCCCTCCATAATGCTGACCTGCAGTTCAATTACTCTAACATTTTAAGGCAAAGACACAAGTAACTGTGCTTCTCAGAAACTACCCAGTCATCTTGAAACCATCAATGTGTAACCAGAAGTTGTGCAGGCAAAACCTGTTTGGTTCCACTATGTTTACAAATTTGTCATCTAACCAATAAAACTATCTCGAAGAGATCATAACCAGCCAATATGACTAGCTGTCAATTGTACTAAACAGAGTCTAAGATACATCACCATATAAACTTACCCAAATACTCACAAAATTATTACTCCTTATGAATATTTTATGGTGTATTAATGACTCTTAAATGCAAGCTAAGAGCTAAATGCACTGATATTTTGATGATTATCATTAATATTTTAATGATGTTTGAAATGTAACACACACCAAGATATTTTTTAATAAAACTCAATGCAAAGAACAGATCCACCAATAGTAGGATTGTTCTTTTGCCTGTCTGAGTAGCTATCCTCCCTTTGCGTTAGAGGTTTTGGTTTGAGCTCGAACCACAGAGATTTAACCACAAAAATCCAGACTGATATTCCAGCCTGTTAGTGACAGAATACAACGAATTGGTGGTGCCGTCTTTTGGTCAAGACATTGAAGCTACACACAAATGAACTCCAAAGCAGGCACAGAAGAATCAAAACATAACAGACTGCAGGTGCTGGAATCTGGAGCAAAAATAGACCACTGGATGTGGATTGGTGACCTACAATCATCAAGGTGCTTTTCTGTAGTGAATACTGAAGCAAAGTATCGTTAAGCACCTCCTCTATCTCCTCTGGTTCCATACACACTTTTCCACGGTCACACTTGATTGGTCCTGTTCTCTCATATCTTATCCTCTTGCTCTTCACATACTTGTAGAATGCCTTGGGGTGTTCTTTAATCCTACTCACCAAGGCCTTCTCATGGCCCCTTCTGGCTCTCCTAATTTCATTCTTAAATTCCTTCCTGCTAGCCTTATAATCTTCTAGATCTCTATCATTACCTAGTTTTTTGAACCTTTCATAAGCTTTTCTTCTTGACTAGATTTTCAACAGCCTTTGTACACCATGGTTCCTGTACCCTACCATCCTTTTCCTGTCTCATTGGAACGTACCTATGCATAACGCCACTCAAATATTCCCTGAACATTTGCCACATTTCTGCTATATTTCCCTGAGAACATCCGTTCCCAATTTATGCTTCCAAGTTCCTGTCTGATAGCTTCATATTTCCCCTTACTCCAATTAAACGCTTTCCTAACTTGCCTTTTCCTATCCCTGCCCAAATACTATGGTAAAGGAAATAGAAGTGTGATCACTGTCTCCAAAATGCTCTCCAACTGAGAGACCTGACACCTGACCAGGTTCATTTCCCAATACCAGATCAAGTACAGCCTCTCCTCTTGTAGGCTTATCTACATATTGTGTCAGGAAACCTTCCTGGACACACCTAACAATCTCCACCCTATCTAAACCCCTTGCTCTAGGGAGATGCCAATCAATATTTGGGAAATTTAAATCTCCCACCACGGCAACCCTGTTATCATTACACCTTTCCAGGATCTGTCTCCCTATCTGCTCCTTGATGTCCCTGTTACTATTGGGTGGTCTATAAAAAACACCCAGTAGAATTATTGACCCCTTCCTGTTCCTAACTTCCACTCACAGAAACTCAGTAAACTAGTAAATCCCTCCATGACTTCCTCCTTTTTTGCAGCCGTGACACTATTTCTGATCAACAGTCCCATGCCCCCATCTCTTGTGCCTCATTCCCTGTCCTTTCTGAAACATCTAAAGCCTGGCACTCTTAAATAACCATTCCTGCCCCTGAGCTATCCAAATCTCTGTAATGACCACAACATCGTAGGTCCAAGTACTGATCCACTCTCTAAGCTCATCCGCTTTGTTCATGATGCTTCTTGCATTAAAATAGACACATCTCAAACCATTGGTTTGAGTGTATCCCTTCTCTATCGCCTGCCTATCCTCCCTCTCACACTGTCTCCAAGCTTTCTCTATTTGTGAGCCAACCACCCCTTCATCCATCTCTTCAGTTAGTTCCCAACCCCCAGCAATTCTAGTTTAAACTCTTCCCAGCAGCCTTAGCAAACCTCCCTGCCAGGATATTTGTCCCCCCTTGGATTCAAGTGCAACCCATCCTTTTTGTACAAGTTGCACCCGCCCCAAAAGAAGTCCCAATGATCCAGAAATCTGAATCCCTACCCCCTGCTCCAATCCCTCAGCCACGTATTTATCCTCCACCTCACTCTATTCCTATACTCACAGTCGCATGGCATAGGCAGTAATCCCGAGATTACTACCTTTGAGGTCCTGCTTCTCAACTTCCTTCCTAACTCCCTGTAGTCTGCTTTCAGGACCTCCTCCCTTTTCCTAATTATGTTGTTGGTACCAATATTTGGAAAATCCAGTATTTCTGCCACTGAGCTGTAGACTACCCAGCTGGAATATGAGGTGACATTCTTCTAGTTTTGGTTTAGTCACACTCTGGCAGTGCAGGAGGCTAAGAGAATGGACAGATTGGTGTTGAAATAAGATGCAAATAAAAGCTCAAAGTCGCTGCTGCAGAAGAGTGCAAGTGCTCTTCAAAGCTAGACACTGCTTGGTAGAGGAGGCCACATGGTAAGCACAATGCAATAGACCAGGTTGGAAGAGGTGTACGTGAATCTCGACTTCACCTTGAAGGGCTGTTTTGTTCCCTGGATGATGTTGGGACACATGCTACTCCTCATATGGTTGCTTAAAAAAGCACCAAAAGATGGAAAGAAGAGGGTGAGAATGGAAGGAGGAAGGAAGAGTGGGAAAGGCGAAATCCCAAATGGTTGTTTGAAACAGAAATGCTGAAAATACTCAGCAGGTCAGGCAGCATCTTTGACCTACCAGGCCAGATAAAATGCTTTTGGACATCCTGATGCAAAAGGCACTACAGAAATGCAAGTTTGTCTTTCCTATCTCCTACTGCTACTTTGATTACATGACAAACATCCCTTCAGAAAAAATGGACCTTTTTAATTTTATATATCTTTACATCCAATTTTTGTTGTGTCTCCATCACAATGCATAAATAATAAAGAGGGGAAATGTAGGAGGATATTGCCCAAACACTAATATTGTATACATAATTGTTCTGTATACATGTAAATATGGTCAGATATGCAACCAGATCGATGTGTATTGATAAATCTGATAGCCTGATGAAAGATGTCCTGGAGCCTGTTGGTCCTGCATTAATGCGGCAGTACTATTTGCCAGACTGTAGCAGCTGAAAGTTTGTGGGTGGGGTGGCAGGAGTCCCTGATGATCATCTGGTCCCTTTTTTATGCACCTGTTGTTGTAAATGTCCTGAATAGAGGAGTTCACATCCACGCATACGCAGGCTTGTCCGCACCACTCTGCCTGTGATTGAGGGTACCGCAGTTCCCATACCAAGTGGTGACACAGCCAGTCAGGATGCTCTCAACTGTGGAAGGTCCTGAGGATTTGGGATCTCATTCCGAACTTCTTCAGCCTTCTGAGGTGAAAGAGGCGCTGTTGTGCTTTTTTCACCACCCAGCTGGTATGTACAGTCCAGACGAGATCCTCGGTGATGTGTATAATGAGGAACTTCAAACTATTCACCCTCTCAACTACAATCCCACTGACATCAATAGGGACCAGCCTGTCTCCATTCCTCCTGTAATTCATGATCAACTTCATTGTTTTCTCAACATTGAAGAAGAGGTTTATTCTTGACACCACTGCATCAGGGTGTTGACTTCTCCTCTGTAGGTTGTCTCATCATTGTCAGAAATCAGGCCTATCAACGTTGTGTCATCTGCAGATTTGATCAGCAGATTGGAGCTGCACGTGGCAACACAGTCGTGGGTGTATAGACAGTAGAGGAGGGGGCCCAGGACACAGACCTGGGGGCTCCTATGAACTTTCCATTCAGTGCTGGATCTGAAATATCTGCAGTCTCTCAGTAACAAAAGGAGAGTGAAAGGCAGATGTTACCTGCAGACTGAACAGTTTTCTTTGCAACACATAAAATATGACCTTCAACCCAGCTTAATAGTACTGCATAACTCTTGCAAAACACACATCAGTGAGTAGTTCCAAAAAAAATTTCACTAGCAAAATAGCAAAAAAGTACAAACACATCGTTCACACATGCGTGAAAATCATCTCAAGGTGCTTCACACTTAGGCCTCGTCCACACTACACCGGATAAATCCGTAACCGAAGCTTTTTCTCTTCGTTTTTACCCTCCGTCCACACTAAAAAGGCGTTTTCGTCCCCCAAAACTGGAGCTTTTCAAAAACGCTTTCCAGGGTGAAGTATTTTTGAAAACGCTGCTCAGGCAGATCAGTGTGGATGGGGTAACTGGCGAAATCTGAAAACGTTATCAGACAGCAGCGCACAATTTCATTGTTTTCTTGAACGCAACCTAACAATTTCAGAACAGATGGCAACGAGACTGAATCCAGAAGAGTTAGAAATGTACTCGTCAAGTACTTTGACCCATAATTTACTGAATAAATAAGTATACTCACATTGCCCTGTTTTCTGTCCTTGCTCGTATGTAGGTGGTTTACCTATTTATTCAAGTACTTCTCTGACAATGGATGTGTAACAGCCTAATGTAACATTGTATGGAAATACAAGGTAACACTGATGCAGACGTGTTTTATACATTTAACAAGGTGCTTTATTAATGCAACAGAGTTAGTCAGTTTTTCAATGTTCGTCGTCAGCCGGGTCAATCTGTCCGTGAATTCCCTGTCGGTTGTCTCTGTATGCTCCAGTATTTGTTTATTTTTACTTTTAAGTTCTCCTGCGCGAAAGCCAACAGCTGTCCATTGTTTTAAGTCTTTCTAGTCTGTAACTACACAAACGCGCACTTTTATGGTGAGATTCGACAACAAACATGTCACTTGTTTTCGGTAGATGTGTCCTGCGTGTGCGCAGGAGGAGGAGATTCGCCGAAATCTCCGTTTCAGTGTGGATAGAGATATTTTCAAAAACGCAGTGTGGACGCCTATCGTTTTTACGTGAAACCGGCGTTTTCAAAATTAACTGTTCTAGTGTGGATGTAACCTTAGTTACTGATGGAAGTGCATCTTAAAATACTGATAATGCCTCATCTCTAATCTGAAACTGCCACCCTTCACAGGCTGAGGAACTTTGTTATCACCATACTATTTCCTATCAAATCATTTGCATGGCAATTAGCTCACTGACTGCCTCCCTGCGAATGGGGTATCCTGTTGGACTGCTTTTCTCCTCTTGTATCTTTCACAGCCTCCACTGCTCATTGCACAGCTTTCACAGGGCATGCATCCAAAGCGCTGACCCATTTTATTACAGTCAGCAGTGGTTCAGTGGGCAATACTCCTGCCTCAGACGCTTGTGGGTTCAAATCCCTATCCAGGGATAACCACGTGCAGCAAGACCCGGACAATATGCAAGCCTTGGCTGACAGGAGGCAAGTAATATGCATGTCACACAAGTGCCAGACAATGACAATATGGAACAAGGGAAAATCCGTGTATCACCCTGACATTACCATTACAGTGAATCCCCCACTATCAATATCCTGAGGAGTAACAAATTGATCAGAAAAAAAGAAATTCACTAGAAACATAAATGGTGTTGCCATAAATACAATGTGGCACAAAGAGCCGGTCTGGGTCTGGGAATACTAAGGCAAATAACTCACCTCCTACCTTCTGTCTCCCTATCTCCAACCTGTGCACCATCTAAAAGGCTCAAGTCAGGAGAGTGATGGAATACTCTTGACTTGCCTGGATGAGTGGAAGTTTCAACAACACTCATGAAGCCGGACATAGCAGCCAGCTGGCTGGATAGCCCATACACACTCATTCCGCCACCACTGCACAGTAAAAGCAGTTTATACAATTTTACAAGATACACTGCAGCAACTCATTGACTACTTAGACGGCACCTTCCAAATGCATAACCTCTACCAGCTGGAAGGATATGGGCAGCAAAAACATGGTGTCATCGCCACCATGCAGTTTCCTTCCAAGCCGCACTCCATCCTGACTCGATTCTCGAATTCTGTCTGACCTGCTGAGTTCCTCCAGCACTTTTTGTGTTGCTCTGGATTTCCGGCATCTGCAGGCTCTCCCGTGGTTTTGGAAATACATTGTTGATTCTTCACCGTCACTGGGTCAAACTTGGGAACTCTCTCCCTAAAGACATTGTGAGTGTACCCACATTTTAAGGATTGCAGCAGCGCAAGAGGTAGCCCACTGTCACCTTCTAAAGAACAGCTAGAAGTGGACAATTAAAATTCTGGTTACATTCCCTGAGTGAGGCTTCTGTCAGTTGGAGTCGACCAAGAACGTTGTGTCCTAGCTGTCTAGATATGCAAGCCTGGGCAGTACGATATGGAGAGCAAGCTATTGCCCAGGTAGCAAGCTTCCCTCCACCGCACATCTAATGAACCCAAAGGAACGGCAGAGACCAGGGCAGCTTGGTACCAGCAGCATCACGGGAGTTGCCAGTCAGTGTAGGACTGCCTGAGGGACTCCAGCTTTGGACTTTTCCCTCGGGGTTTACTCCGGAAGCCTGCCCCAGGAGTGTGTATTGCCACAAGGCAGCGGAGGTTTGAGATCCGAGTTCTTCCTTCTCCCGGATGAGCTGCCAACCACAGATGGCGAGCCCCATTCATTCCCTGAATGAATAGAAAAACAGTGTAGCACTGAGGGGTGCTGCCTTTGAGATGGTTTCTTTCAACTGAAGCTTCATCCATCTATCTGGTGGGTGAAAATAGCACCATAACAGCATTTTTCACAAAAGGAAGCAAGTTCTTTTCCATAGTTGCTGAATATTTATCTCTTAACCAACTGGCTGCCATATTTTCAACAGTAAGGATACCTCAAGATCACCATTTGCTGTAAATTTTACCTTAGAATTATCACTCTTTCAGTTTTGTTCTTTCCCGAGTTCTATGTTTCCCCAAAAAAAAATCTTGCTGAGCAAAGCAAGTAGTTGGTAAATGATGCATGACCTGGAGGTCAAGAGCAATGCCAAGGAGTGTTGGCTGGCAGTAAGCAGTACATCACGCATCAGAGAACGCGGCCAACCACATGTCAGGGAATATTGCAGAGAAAGTTGGCCAGCCAAGGTCCCAGAGCTTCAAAGTTGAATTATAAAACACCACTAGAATCCATTTTTAATAATCTCTTTTTATTTCAGATTCCCAGCAACTGCCATAGTTTAGTTTTTTTTATATAATGAAGGAGACACAAGAGACTGCAGATGTTGGAACTTGGACACAAAATGCTGTAGGAACTCAGCAGGTCAGGCAGCATCTATGGAGGAAAATTGACAGTTTACATTTCAGGTCGAGGTTGAGGTTGCCTGCCTGTATCAATAGTTAAGGGGAGCTATAATTACTCAGATGCATTAACACCCCTGCACAGATGGGGTACCTGGCTGAGTACTAAAGACCTGTGCTGATCAGCTGGCTGGAGTGTTCACTGATAACTTTAAACTCTCACTTTGACAGCTGGAGCTACTCTCCTGCTTCAAGCAAGCTTCAATTATACCAGTGCTTAAGAAGAATATGTAAACCTGCCTCAGTGACTATCGGCCAGTAGCACTTACTGTGATGAAGTGCTTTGAGAGGTTAATGATAAAACATATCAACTCCTGCCCAAGAAGCTACTTGGATCTGCTCCAATTTGCCTACAATTTGTCTACCGGTACAACAGGTCCATAGCAGACATCATTTCCTTGGCTCTTCACTCAACCCTGGAACATCTGGACAGATGCATGTACCGAGAAGCTCTTTATCGACTACAGTTCAGCATTCAATACCAACAACCTCTAAAAAGTAAACAGCTTCAAAACCTTGACCTCAATACCTTCCTGTGCAATTGTATCCTTGATTTCCTCACTTGCAGACCCCAGTTAGTCTGGATTGGCAACAACATCTCCTCCATCAGCACAGGTGAACCACGATGTGGTGTGCTTAGCTACTCAATTTATACTTATGACTGTGAGGCTAAGCACAGCCCCAATACTATATTTGAGTTTGCTGACGACACCATTGCTGTTGGTCAAATCAAAGGTGGGGACGAATCAGCATAGAGGAGGGAGACTGAAAACCTGGCCGAGTGATGCCACAACAACAGCCTCTCACTCACTGTCTGCAAAGCCAAGGAGCTAATTGTGGGCATCTGGAGGAGGAAATCCGGAGGTCCATGAGCCAGAGGTGATCAGAGGTCAGCAACTTTAAATTCCTTATGAAGGCATTTCAGAGGATCTGTCCTGGGCCCAGCCTACATGTGCAATTACAACGAAAGCACAGCAGCATCCCAACTTCCTTGGAGGTTTATGAAAATTTGGCATGACACCCAAAACTTTGACAACGTCCATAGCTGTGTGGTGGAGGGTATATTGACTGGTTCCCTCTCGGCCTGGTATGGAAACACTAATGCCCTTGACCAGAAAATCCTACAAAGAATCCATCATGGATAAAGCCTTCCTCACCACTGAGCACATCTACATGGAGCGCTGATGCAGGAAGCTGTTATCCTTCATCCATCTTCAAGTACCCCCAACACCCAAGCCATACTCTTTTCTCACTGCTGTCATCAGGAATATGGTACAGGAGCCTCAGGATGCACAACACCAGGCTCAGAAACAGTAATAACCCCTAAACCATCACGCTCTTGAACCAGTGGGGATCACTTTACTCAGCTTTACTTGCCCCATCACTGTTCTCACAACCTATGGACTCACTGTCATCTCATGTTCTTCATATTTATTACTATTTATTTACTTTTTTTTGTTTGTACTTACATAGATCATAATACTGGAAGATATAGGAGCAGAATGAGGCCATTCAGTCCATCGAGTCTGCTCTGCCATTTGATCACGGTTGACCCATTTTTCTCTTAACCCCATCCTCCTGCCTTCTCCTTGTAACCTTTCACACCCTGGTTTAACAAGAATCTATCAGCTTCTACTTTAAATATACTCAATGACCTTGCAGCCCAGCTGCCTGTGGCAATGAATTCCACAGATTCATTACCATCTGCATTATGGCCTGGAATGGGAACACCAATGCCTTTGAGCAGAAAATCCTACAGGAAGTTATGGATTCGGCCCAGTACATCACGGGTAAAGGCCTCCCATCCATTGAGCACATCTACATACATGAAGTACTAACGGGAAAGCAGCATCCATCATCAAAGACCCTCACCACCCAGTCCATGCTCTTTTCTCGCTGCTGCCATCAGGTAGAGGGTACAAGAGGCTCAGGACTCACACCACCAGGTTCAAGATCAGTTACTACTCCTCAACCATCAGGCTCTTGAACAAAAGATTAACTATAGTCACCTATTGAAATATTCCCACAACTAGTGATCTTACTTTTAAGGACTCTTTATGTTGTTATTTCATGCTTTTCTTAGCTTTCCCTACTCATTTATATTTGCATTTGCACAGTTTGTTGTCTTCTATGCTCTTGCTCTTTCATTGATTCTGTTTAGCTACAATTCTACATATTTGCTGAATATACCCACAGGAAAAAGAATCTCTGGGTTGTATGTGACGACATGTGAGAGATAATAAATTTTATTTTGATCTTTCAACCCTGGCTAAAAAGATTCATCCTCATTTCCGTTCAAAATGGATGCTCCTTTGTTCTGAGGCTGTGCTCTCTGGTCCTGGATTCTCCCACTATGGGAAACATCCTCTCCACATCCACTCTATATAGGCCTTTCAACATTCGATAAGTTTCAATGAGATACCCTACCCCCTCCTTCTTCCAAATTCCAGAAAAATGACTGTTGTCTTTTGCACAGTGGTTGTTTGTCCATCCCGTTAGGTAGGTGTGGTCTTTCACTGATTCTATTCTACATTTTTGAATCACTGTGCATGCCCGCAAGAAAATGAATCTCAGGGTTGTATATGATGACGTATATTCACTTTGATAATAAATTTACTTAGAACTTTGAGCTCCTGGGTTTACAACTGCTCAGGATCCCAGAGAGGACATCTTAACTTTTTTTTCCATTTATTGGCATTGACATTTGTTACATCCTTCCGAGGGACGACCCCTGGTTTAATGTTTCATCCAAGAAACCTCCAACAGTGCAGCGTTGCAGCACTTCCACAGTGCTGCACTGGGAGCAGCAATTTGCAACTTTTGCTCAGGTTTCTGCAGTGGGACTCAAATCCCTAACAGAGATGAGAGTAAGTGCTGGCAACAGCGACACAAATTAGTTGTTAAAAGACCATTCAGGACAACAAAATTGCTTGGAAATATATCCCTGCCTTACTATTGGTTTTCTCCACTCCTCATGCTCAGTTGCACTGAAGTCAGTCAGTAATGCATGGTCTATTTAATGGTACCACCCGGGTCTGAATTGCTCAACAGATTATTTTCTTTAAGATCCCTCAAAATTCTGTGCCTGTAGCGTCCAGGAGTTTAACTGTTAAATCTTGGAGATTCCAGAATACGCCTGGAATGCTGATGGCCCCAAAGATAATGCCTGCCCATCTCTTAATTGTGGTATCTGTCCATTGCTGGACTGATGAAATCTAAACCTTAGTACAGGTGAGAGGAGGCTGAGAGAGGCTTTGGGAGAGGGGAAGAGCTAGGAGTGGGAAGGTGAGAAGTGGGTGCAAACCTGAAGCCATACTACTCATTTTTTTCCCCCCAGTGGCTGAGCTGTGAAGGTGTAAAGCATTCCAATAATCTTCAGGACAATTAAATCCAGCAAGGAATAGGTTACTTGCCCATGTGCCAAGTCTCCACGTTAACCCCTCTGGTCTATTGTTTGTGCCTGTGATGACTAACCCGGAGTGGGTGAGGGGCTGCCGAGTGTCTGCAGAAGTCCCAAAGTGCTCAGACTTTACATATGCAAGCCAGGGTTGCCATGGAGACGAGGCCTAAATCAGCAAGTTGACCTGTGAGGCAGACTAGCTTCTGAAACAGTCAGCTCGTACTTCACTGAATCCCATTAACTTGGAGCGACTGCAGACTGATTTATGTATGCAAATAAATTCTATAGATACCTACTTACACAAATATTCTTATTAAAAACAAGGCATCAAAAAAAGGAAAAAATAGCAAAACGAGATAAAAAAAACTTCATTTGGTGCTTGAATTGCAAAGCATATTGAGCTGATCCTAAACCAAACATTCAGAATTTATGAAGGCTCAGAATAGCTGCAAATTACTTGCAGTGCCCCGTCATAAATATTTTGAAAGAAACAGCAAAATAAGCTTTCCTTGCTGTTACCACCCTACTTCCCCCCCCCCCACCCACCCCCCCCACTCTCCAGCCGGCACTAACTGGAGACATAGGGAGCAAGTTACTGATGTCATTCTTAGCCCCACTCCCCCAGTTTCTCGAGCGGACCGTCAATGCTATGACTCATTCTGAAAATAGATGCAGGCAGTGGAGATCTTTCTGAAACCTTTGTGTGGAGAGTCTCCTGCTTGGGCTCAGGGGAGTACACCAGGGGACCATCCTGGAGCTTTCTGCAATTGAAGATTAATCTCCTGCAGAGAAAAAAAATCCCTGGAGAATATGGACAATAAGCAAAATAATCTCCTTTTAACACCATTGAGCCGAAAGGACTGTTTAACTGGGCACAGGTATCAAGAGATTGAGCTGGAAAGGTGTAGTTTTTCCTTAGTTTGTCAGATACTAGTATCATCCCTAAATTAGTGGGTTAGTATTTCGAGCCTTGACTCTGGAAATTTGTGGTGCTGAGCTCTATTGGAGATGCCATCTTTCCAAAAAGATGTTAAATCGAAGCCCTTCAGCCCTCCCAGGTGAATTTAAGAGTTCCTTAAATTGCCCCACTGACAAAATGAATCCCTTCATTATGCACTGGAATCGCCAACCTAGATTAAATGCTGAAAGCTTTGTAGTGGAGCAACACTATCAACCAGTCCAAGAAGCAGACTAGGAGAAAAAGAATCAAAACAAATAAGTGTTGGTGAGACAAAAAGAGAGTGGGGGATAGAGAAAGTGGTGAGAATCACTGGAAGAAAACAGCATAGAATATGATAGTCAGGGAGACAGATCTGTGCAGTTATACTGGCACCTATAAATAAATGTATACTAGATACAGTAAGAGCACATATGTAGCAGTCCACATGCAGATACATATAAACAATATACACTCTCTCACATACCATGCACAGCCCACACAAGCACATACTTAACACACACATGGATGCACTCATATCACGTTCTGATGTGTATGCACACACACACACACACACACACACACACACACGGTGAACAATATGTAAAAATTAGGGTAGAATTGGTGTGAGCAAGGGAGGAGAGAGAGTGAGTGAGAGAGAGAGGAAGAGAAAGGGAGAGGGAGAAAGAGAGGGAGGAGTGAGAGTGTGAGGGGAGAGGGAGGGGGAGGAGAGAGAAAGAGGGAGTGTGTGATGGGGGAAAGAAGAGATGGAGAGGGGGAGAGAGAGAGACAGACAGACAGACAGAGAGATGGACAGAGAAAGACAGAGGGAGGGAGAGAGAGGGAGATAGAGAAATATAGCTTCATACCAATCAGGAACTATTTAGATAACACCTAATTACAGGTTATGATAGCCAGAAGATTGACCTCTAACCCAGTCACTGAGCGATTTCTGAGCAGCTCTAATACTCTGGGAGACTTCATTTGTATTTTTAAAATCTGAATATTTTAAACACTCTCTTTAAGTATTTATGGAACAGCATCTGGGAGACATGAAGTCAAAAGCAGCCAAGCGATTAGGCAGAACTCATAAGGAAAGAGCTAGCAAACAGACACAGGAGATGCCATCACATTTTCTCAAACTCCCACATGGCACAGCAAGCAAAGACGTCGCTGGTGTAACCAGAACGAAAAAGGCTCATTCTCTGTCACTGGTTGATGTTAAAATGGACACAGTCCCCTCTCTGGCACAGAGTTTGATGCCTAATTGTGTTTACCCGTGACCCTGTCTGTATAAACAAGTGTATGCTTGTGAGCCGGAGAGGGTTTATGTACGTTGTCATGCTAGAGCACGTTTGTACAAATTATCATGCATATGTGTAAGAACGCGTATGTGTGACAAGTTAGAGTGAGCATCTTGTGATAAGTGTGCCACTGCTCACTGGGGATCCAATGAGATCAGCTTTAACTCAACACACAGAAAATGCAGGAGGAACTCAGTAGGTCAGGCAGCACCAATGGAGGGAAATGCACAGTCGACATTTCAGGCCGAGACCCTTCATCAAGAATGGAAAGAAGGAGGGATGTAGTCAGAATAAAAGGGTGAAGAGAGAGGGAGGGGCACAGGCTGTCGGGTGATAGGCGAGACCAAGCGAGGGGCGGGGAAGATGGGTAAGTGCAGGAGGGAGAGAGGAGCGGCAATGACCTGAGAATCTGGGAGGTGACAGCTTAAAGGGCTGAAAAAGATGGAATCTGATAGGAAAGGATCAGGGAATAAAGAGAAGGAGGTGGGAAGTAGGGGGAAGGAAGTGTGGATAAAGGGCAAGTTTTGAGGGCAGGGAAGGGGAAAGAGGAGGGGTAAAGGGGCCAGAGAGAAGCCGGAGGATAGAGGGGAGCGGTTACCAGAAGTTAAAGAAATTAATGTTGACACCACATAAATGTTGACTATTAAAGCAGAAAATAATCTGTATTTTCCCCAGACTGCATCCACCTTCAGTTTGGCAGTAGTGGTGGCCATGGACGGACATGTCAGTGTGGGAATGGAGAGAGGAATTAAAATGGTTTGGACATGCACACAAGTCCAGTCCACTCTAAGCTTATTCTCATTCAGTTCAATTCTCATCTCTTCCAAGTCAATGAACATAATTGTTCAGCCATTTTCAGCCGTGCCTCCAATGGCCAACCTCTGGAATTCACTAAAGTGCGTTGCCTCTGTAACCTCCACACCAAACTGACCGACCTCCCAACCATCACCTGATGGAAACTTGAGGTCATTCCACAGGCTGTTATTCCCTATCCTAACCTGCATTCAGTTCAGTAAACCCGCTCCTCCCCCATCAACCCACTCAGGGAAGAAATTTCGAAGATTTCACTGTGCTTTTAAGTCCCTCTCTAACCTGTCCCCTACAGTTACCATTCCTTTCTGAGGTCTCTGCACTCCCGTGATTCCATTTCCTTGCTTACTCCTGAAATTTGTCAGCTAGTTGAGCCCAAAGCTCTGGAATTCCCTCTCTAAGTCTCTACCTCTCTCTCCACTTTTGACATTCCTTCAAGCCCAATTTCTGACTAGATTTTTGGTCAACTGCCTCAATATCTTAAGTGGCTTGATCAAATTTTTAAAACGCTCTTGTATAGTGTCACAGAAGGTTTAACTCAATCTAAGGTGCTTTATGAATGTGATTTATTGTTGAATCCCTTCTCTGCGCCCAAACAAGAGCTGTATAACAGTAATTCTTAATCAAGGAATGCAGGTTTGTGTTGCGATTCAGAGGGAGCAGTGGGGGTTCGCATTAGGCAAGAAGCAAAAACAGTTCAAGGTCTGATGATGCAAGTGGACATGAGCAGATTGTAACTAAACAGTCTGCTCAGTCGAGTCTTTGTAAAGCAAGCTGCACTGAAGGAAAATATCAAAAAATCCACACATGCTGGTAACAAACCTTAAAAACAGCCCCCACTGACTTACCCTAACCCTACTCCATCCACCCCTCTTCCACACCTCCCCCCCTTTTTTCTCCTTCCCTACTTCCCCTTTCTACAGCTCTCCAATCCCCAGACATCTCCGAACCCCTCAGCAGCTGCTCCACCCCCTCCAACCCTGCTGCTGGATTGTTGGGAGCCTGGCCTCGGGCCAGAATCCCATCAGTTTCACAAGGCAAATGTTGCAAAGACCACCAACTTGCAGACCCAGCCAGTACAAACACTACTCAGGAAATACTGAGCACAGCAGCATCCGTTAATATTAAGCCCACCCCACAGTAAACCATGGCACCAAAAGTACTAACCCCAACATTATTCACTCAGTAAACTCGTAAAGCCCGTGTATTAACCCTACCCCCACAGTAAAACAGGGAACACAGAATATTAACTCCAATATAGCCCCTTTAGCAAACTGCTAAAGCCAGAGTATTAACCCTACCTTCACAGTAATCCAAGGGACCCAGAGTATTAACCCTAATATCACCCGCACAGTAGACCACTAAAGCCTGACTATTAACCCCTTTGCCACAGTAAATCAGGGAATACGGAGCATTAACAGCATCCAACAGTATACCAGAGAACCCAGAGGACTAACCCCATCAGCAGTCCCTCAGTAAATTAGGGAATCCTAAATATTAATCTCATGCCTACACCTCCTGTAAATGAGGGAGCCCGGCATAAAAACTACACCCCCAAAGTAAACGAAGAACCCTGAGAATTAACCCTATGTGCACTAGGATGCAAATTTCAAAACCACACAAGTCTTCCCTGTATACACTAACTGGTCAGGTAATATAAATTCCTCAGTATTACTGTCACGAAGAATGATAATGCAAACTCTGATAGGGCCTCTGAGCAGGTAATGTTCTGGCTTCAAGTAAGATTGCTCTGGGTTCAAGCTTAGTCCATAAAGGACCACAAGGCATAAACAGAAATTTCTTCTCAGTGCCCCAATCAACGTTCCTTCCTGAATCAACGCAAAGGGCACTGTCAGTTACTGTTTGTGGGATCAGCTGTGCCCACGAGTATGTCCCTATCCTTATCGTGTACCTCACTGGCTGTGAAGGATGTTGCAATGTTATGAAGATCAGAAATCTGCTGTCAGGCAAGGAGTCAACCAGAGGATGGGAAACCAAGGCAATGTTGGACAGGGAGGTCGGCACACACAGAAGTGATGATTCTCAGTAGAGATGAGAGCTAAGGAGGAACAGGAGCTCATGAAGAGTGGAACAGAAAGACCAGCAAAGAAATGTTAAGTCGAGAGGCAGGAAAAAAAGATGGCTTTAATGGCTTAAGAGCTGAGACAGACAAAGAAAGGAGGTAGCCATCATCACAAAAAGCACTTCATTCCTGGACAGCCATCTCAGGACTTCTGCAGCAGGGGTGACCATAAGACATAAAAGCAGACTTAAGCCACTCGGCCCATCGAGTTTGATCTGCCATTCCTCAAATCTGATTGAACCCCATTCTCTTGTCTTCTCCCTGTAACCTTTGACACTCTAAGAAAGAAACCATCAAACTCTGCTTTAAATATACTCAATGACAGCCTCCAAAACCATCTGCGACAATGGAATCCACAGATTTACCACCTTCTGGTTAAAGAAATCCATTCTAAATGAATGTCCCAGGCTCAACAAGTATGGGAAAAATCTTCTCCATATCCACTCTGTCTAGGCCTTTCAATATTTGAGAGGTTTCAATGAGACCACCCCCATCCCACTCATTATACTAAAATCTAGTATAGCCCAGAGCCATCAAACCACCTTCATACACTAACTGTTTTAATTCACCAAATCATTCTCATGAACCTCCTCTGGACCTTCCCCAATACCAGTACACCCAGACCCCGCATAACACTAACCCACATGGCACTGATTTGTTACAATGTTGTAATTCAATTCTTTATTGAAATTACAAAAAATAATTCTAAACAACACATAAAACTTCTCGAGTGGCCGCTATTACAGTAAACATTCAATCAGCCAATGAGAGCACTTTACGTATGCTCTGAGCCACTCAGAGCCAATCATGTATTAGTTCACACTCTGCCTCCCCTGCGTCTGTAAATGTTCTTGCTCCCTCGCCAAGTTATTCCATTTTTTTTCACCCATAATGGCTGGAAAACAGACTGTAAATCCAGTGAGGGTAGTACATCTCCGATGTCCAAGAACAGCATTAGCATGAACGTGAAACTGCAAGTGATGCAGCATTCGGAAGTTGGTGATCCTCAGGTTGATGTTGGTGCCTCTTTGAAATTGGCTACATCGACAATCAGAACAATCATATAAGAAAATGCAGACAAGAGAAAGGCTTCTGCAATGATGACCTCAAAGTTATCAGTAACGAAGGTGACTCGGTCAAGGAGCCATTTTCTTGAAAAAATGGAAAAAAGACCAAATATATGGGTGGATGACCAGCCACAACGAAACATGCCTCCTTCCAAACAGCCAATCTTCTACCCGTGTTAGTATCTTTCCTGTAATATCGCGCACTCTTATCTTGTTAAAGCAGCCTTATGTGCAGCCTGTCAAAGACTTGCTGAAAGTCCAAGCAAGCAGCATCCACTGGCTCTCCTTTATCTGTTATTTCCTCAAAGAATTCCAAAAGATTTGAAAGGAAAGATTTTTCCTCAAGGAAACCATGCTGACATTGTCCTGCTTTATCCTGCACCTCCAAGTACCCTGAAACCTAATCCTTAATAATGGACTCCAACATCACTTAAGTTAGGCTAACTGGCCTATAATTTCATTTCTTTTGCCTCCCTCACTTCTTAAAGAATAGAGTGACATTTGCAATTTTTCAGTCCTCCAGAACCATTCTAGAATCTAACTAATGCCTCCACAGTCTCTTCAGCTACCTCTGTCAGAACCCTGGTGTGTAGTCCACCTAGTCTAAATGAATTATCTATCTTCAGACCTTCAGCTTCCCAAGTACCTTCTTCTTAGTAATACAGACAAAATGCTGGAGGAACTCAGCAGGACAGAAAGCTTCTAATGAAAAGAGTCCACAGTTGATGTTTCAGACCAAGACCCTTTATCAGGACTTCCTAGTATTAGCAGCAACACTCACTTCTGCCCCCTGACACTCTCAAATTTCTGGCATGCTGCTAGCATCTTCCACAGTGAAGACAGACTCAAAATAATTAAGTTCGTCCACCATTTCTTTGTCCCCCATTACTATCTCTCCAGCATCAAGGGAGGTGAACCTTTTTGAGAATGTGTGCCCAAATTGGTGATAATCTAAAAAAATATTCTTGTGTGCCATCGCGAGTGAATCTGCAGATGCTGGAAATAAATAAAAAACACAAAATGCTGGCAGAACTCAGCAGGCCAGACAGCATCTATGGGAGGAGGTAATAATGACGTTTCGGCCCGAAACATCGTCACTACCTTCTCCCATAGATGCTGTCTGGCCTGCTGAGTTCTGCCAGCATTTTGTGTTTTTTATTCTTGTGTGCCATGGTAATTTTAAGCAGAGATTACCATTGATTATTGAATTAGTAACAATAATTATGGAATTTTTTAAGGAAAAAGGACAAGTTTTTTTCTTTATTTATGTATATTCATTGTTTTATATTAATAGAAGTATTTCAGAGACAAATTGAAATAAACAAATCATTTTAGAAAACCTGTTCAAAATTATTAATGTTAATATTTTAAAAAGCAATTGAAAAGTAACATCATTTGTAAATAGTATTGTTTTTGTACCTCATATATAACATAAGGAATGCAAATGTGAAACTATCTTTGGTGTATATTCATTAAAGATCAAGGAAAGTTAAATAAATACAATTTACTCTCAGTGAGACTTTTGTTGCTGCACTAATTATGACAAATATTTTATATCCAGCTTGTATTTGGTTCTTTCGAGAGCTATGCATATAGAACTAGTTTCATCAGTAAGTCTTCTCCTATAACTAGACCTGACCAAGTTCACCACTGAAAACAATGACTAACATGAACATGGGGCAGCACCGCATGCCGTATGCAATCAAAACCTTTGTACGTATAATCTTTGGCATGGATGCCATAGGTTTGCCACTCCTGTGTGCAATAAGCAGTGGAAAAATTACAAGGTTTTGTCTGAGGGCAGAGGGTGGTCGGGAGAAGATATCTGCTTTGTTAGCCCAGCCACTTCACCTGGACCACCACGAGAAACTCAGGTCACTCATTCAGGAGAGATTCTCCCAGTTAGCCAGGGGAGAGCACATTCGAATTTCCATTGCACGCTCATGCCAGTCGGAAGGTTTTGCTTGGAATTATGGAAGAGATCCCCATGAGATCCAGCTAGCAATCGTGCTACAGGAATTAAGTAGGTCAACTACACCATTCCTGTAGATGGAAAAATCTCTGGCCCTGTATTATAGTATTAACTATTTCAGGGTGCATTGCACTGCCTGTTTACTGCGGTCACATGATCCTATGTGCATGTGCACACACAAATCTGCATGTGTGTGTGTGTGTGCACGCACATATGCACTACAGTATAACGGCTCTACATTCCACTCCTCTACTTCATACCACCAAATTTGATTCCATCCTGTAACCAATACCTGGTATCTGTTTTAAATAAACAGCCAAAAACCTTGATTATATTCTTGCTAACTTGCTCCATCCTCACCCTCCCCTTTAGATTCGAGCTTGTAACTCATTCCTAGGTGCCTGTCACTCTCTGTATAAAACTACTGGTCGCCTTCACAGTTGTAAGAGTCATTCTAAAGCTTGCTGTGTTGTTTAAGTGTCTCTTTATCTCCTTCTTGCAATCAGTAATATCCAATTGGCACCTCCACAATTGTGTGGAGGGAAGCAACAATATTCCGACCCATTCCAATGTTCTCTGGCTTTATCACGTGGATGGACTGAGGTATCAAGATCCTGTCTTCTGTATCTCAGCCTCTGGTTCCAAACTGACTGAACTTGGCTTGACTCAGCTATTCTGGAAGGATAAGTCGAGGTTTTAAGCCTAGTGCAAATTCCCTGGTATTCCACATTCTCTCTCTTACCGGGCACGAAATAGAAAATAAAGAAATAAAGAAGTTACACTTTTACAAATCACTGGTTAGCCCTCGGTTGGAATTTGGATTTGATACTTTAGGAAACGTGGTGAAGGTGTGGAGAGATTTATGGGAGCAGCTCCAGTGATGAATTACAGGCAACGTGGAAACTGGAGCAGTGATTATTCCCCTTGGAGCTGGGAAGGTTAAGAGAATATTTAGCAGACATGCTTAAGAGTGGTTTCATTGAGTAAGTAAGAGAATGTTTCCAAGGGTCCAGGTTTATGGTAATCAGCTGGCAAATGCAGGAAAGTGAGAGGTGGAGAATTTGCTTCTGAACATCAATATATTAAAAATAAAGGATCAGATGTACGCTCTGCCACTGAATTAGATGAGGGCTGATCTTATCTTGGCCTCAACTTCAGTTTCCCAACTGTTCTTTATTACCCTTGATTTCCCCATACTCCAAATATTTACCCAACTTATCTTCCATATGCCTTGCATTAACAGCTGTCTCCTGCAGGGAGTTCCAAAGATTCACTACTCTATGACAGCAGAAATTCTACCCTGTCTCTCTCCAACGTGGAATACTCCCCAGACTGAGATCACGGCCCCCTTAGATTCTCCTAAGCAGTGGAAACCCTCAGTATCTATCAGGTTGGCCCTTTCGGAGATGTGTTCCAGAACACATCTTCTGGAACAGTACAGGTGCAAACTGCTCAGCTGACCCTCATAGGACAACTTCTTTATCCCAAGAAATGACCTTGTGAGACTTCTCTGAACCGCCTCCAAAGCAAGCACATCCCTCCTTCAGGATATTTAAATTGTTCGCAGCATCCCAGGTGTGCTATCACTGATGCCCCTCATAGCTGTAGCAGTATTCCCTACCTGTATAGTCAATTCCCATTGCAATTAAATCTATTACTATCCATAGCTTGAGCCACATATACAGTACACATATATATAACTAGGGTGCCTCCGAGTTTCACACAGAACTGTAGTAACTTTATGTATTGCACTTTACTGCTGTCATAAAAACATATTTCATATTCCATCTGTGTTGGCACGTGGCCAAGTGGTTAAGGCATTGGTCTAGTGATCTGAAGGTTGCTAGTTCGCACCTCAGCTAAGGCAGTGTGTTGTGTCCTTGAGCAAGGCACTTAACCACACATTGCTCTGCGACGACACCGGTGCCAAGCTGTATCAGCCCTTGCCCTTCCCTTGGACAACATCAGTGGCATGGAGAGGGGAGACTTGCAGCATGGGCAACTGCTGGTCTCCCTCACAACCCTGCCCAGGCCCACACCCTGGAAACTTTCCAAGGCGCAAATCTGTGGTGTCTCAAGACTAACGGATGCCTATATATTATATATCATCTGAGTAATAATAACCTGGTTCTGATATAGATCTCTTTTATCAACTGAGTGTGGGGACAGGGAGAGGGGATCATAGTTGGGAAAAATGGAAGGGAGAGTGGAGAGAGAGACATTCCGTAATGATCAATAAACCAATTGTTTGGAATCAAATGACCTTGCCAGGTGTCTCAGGGCTGGGTGTGTCTGCACCTGCGCCACCCCGCTGCCCCTGTAACTCCATCTCTACCACCTGTCTCACACCCCTCATGCGGTGCGCTACCCTCACCATTCCCAACATCCTTTGATCCCATCAGATTTGCAAACTAGCTCTCCACCCTACATTGACAAATACAGTACTGTACAAAAATCTCAGGAACACTAGCTATATATATATGTGTGTGTGTGTGTGTGTGTGTGTGTGTGTGTGTGTGTGTGTGTGTGTTTGTGTGTGTGTGTGTGTGTGTGTGAGTGAGTGTGTGTGTGTTTGTGTGTGTGTGTGAGTGTGTGTGTGTGTGTGTGTGTGTGTGTGTGTGAGTGAGTGTGTGTGTGTGTGTGTGTGTGTGTGTGTGTGTGTGTGTGTGTGCCCAAGACTTTTGCATAGTACTGTAGCAAAATAAAAAGCCTGATTTATAAGGATGTGTTGATCAGACCTCCCAATTTACCAAAGACTGGCAAGGTGAGTCAAGCCTCCTTCTCTGTAGGAAGATTCCATGCTTGCTGATGTATATCAACCTTCTACCACACCACTATTGACCACTGCAACAATTTGCGTTCACCAGCTGACCCTCCCATCCTTACCAACTTTTGCTTTAACCTCCCCCACTGCACCAGTGAGGAAGTTGTGGAGAGCATTGCAAGGTCTCAAAGCTTAGCAGGCATCTGTAAAAGCCAGGACTATTTTTGATTAGCAAGGCTATGAAGAGAAGGCAGGAAAATGCAGCTGAGAGTGGAAGTAAATCAGAAAAGATCGAAAGGCGGAACAGACTGGATAGGCTAAATGGCCTGCTTATTCTCCTATGTCTTCTGGTCTTAAGGATATGCATGATGACAGAGAGGAAGATTGTCTTAACGGCCAAAGACTGGAAATTGCTTCAAACCAGAGAGGTGTGCATGAACCTCTGAATGGGAGGAGAAGGTCAGACCAACAGACTAATGGAGCGTTGGTCTTTAGGTCAAGACGTCCAAAATACTGTAGATGGGGGAGCCTGGCGCACTGCAAACAGTTCTGGGTCTATCACAGCTCAGGTAGGAGGCGTTGGCCTCGGAGGAACTACAGAGCAGATTCATTGAGAATATTGCCATGGTTTCAAGGTTAATATGTGACAATATTGTGTAAAGACAACTTTGCGTTCTTTCAATTCGAGAATAGAGGTTTATGCTTAAGTGCACTAAAGGGATGATTGGGTATGGAAGTGTACCCTCGCATGGGAGTACTGGACAATGTGTCTTAAAAGACAGGACGGGTATTCCTGGAGTGATGGCAGATAGTACATTGGATCTATCTAACACTGAATGTGTACCATGTGAAGTGAAACTGTTTTATCATCCCAGCTGTTACTTAGGCATTGTTTGCCATCAATAAAAGATGTTTGATTCGAGGCTCCATACTATTTGCTTCCCTTAATAAAAGTGATACAGAGAGGAACCCTTGATCATTGTAGTCAGGAAGCACATCATCTCAAATGGAGAGGAATCTGGAATTCTGCCCCTAAAGTGCTTTGGATACTGGCATCTTTTATAGATTTCAAAACTTCAAAACCAAGAATTATAAGACATTTATTAGATAGAAAGAACAAAGTGAAAGACTGCAAGGCACAAGAGCAGCCATGCTCAGATTGGATAGTACCCCAGACAAGGGGCTGAATGGCCTCGTTCTCTTCTTAAGGCAAAGGGGAATTAGAGATTGAAAAGAAATAAATTAAAATATTACCCCAGAGAAAGGCAAGATCTGTACATGGTAAATATTATACTGCTGGATTTGATAATTAGGATTTTTGTTAAATTAATTATGAGGAGTCAATGAGTTGCCCCAGTGTCAACAAATGGAATCTGCTTCTTTAACAGGATAATTCTAATAGATAATTTACAGAAAGGTAAAGGAATATTATATTCAATAATCTTATTTATATTTCCTGCTGCACTCTTTAGTTCAAACAAAGATATTTTACAGAAGGGTTTACATTGTCATGGAAATAGCAAGAGTTGCTTGTCCCCAGAGCTAACATATCACAGGAACTCAGGGAACCATTTTACAGGACATCCCATCAATAACAGCCCTTCCATCTGCTGCAACAGGCCCAATGTCAGGGTCGGAGGTCAGGTGAACAGAGCATCAATCCTTGGTCAATAGTCTCTCGGCACCTCCTCTTGAAGCCAACTGATCATTGTGTGGTGGTGTGTGGTGTGTGGTATGTGGTGTGTGTGTGTGTGTGTGTGTGTGTGTGTGTGTGTGTGTGTGTGTGTGTGTGTGTGTAGGGAGGGGTTAGCTGGCAATGGGGGATGATGGGGAAAGTCGTCAGAGATATATTTTCAATAACTACAGGACTAGTAATGTTCTCGCAGCATTAAAGTACCACACATAACCTGCTATAAACAAGTGCACCATTAATAAGAAGAGGTATTAATACAGTATGGACTACAGAGGAAGAATTGGGCCATTCAATCCCTCAATCCTACTGCCTCTATGTTATTAACTGATATACAATTCAGCTCTAGTTACCCACTCTAGGTACATGTGCCCCAAAACTCTCACCACCGGAAAGAAATTGACTTTGGAAGGTCTCATTGACCCTTAGTGTCCACCGCTTTCAGGGGACCGAGTTCCGGCTTCTCACTGCCCTTTGCACGAAGAAGTGCCTCCTCACCTAGATGTTGCCCAACTTGCTGAGTTCCTCCAGTATATTGTGTGCGTTGCTCGAGATTCCATCATCTACAGTACCTGTCGGTGTTTGTGATCTGCTGCTCCACCCTGAAGAAGTTTAAATCTTCTCTTCGACGGGAGTTCTGTGAGACCCTCTCTCACTGCTCCCCCTCTGTGATCTCTGCTGCTCTTTGACTTCCTGACCATATGCAACTATCACATGGCAGCTTGAAGTCCTTGCATTCCCCAACCTTCCTATTTTGACTTCTGCCCCCTTCCTTTCCTGTAATGATGAAGCATCTTGGCCTGAAACGTCAACTATTTATTCCTGACCGCTGAGTTCCTCCAGCATTTTGTGTGTGTCGCTCTAGAATGAAGTGGCTCTAACTTTATTATCACTGTGTCCAAGTACCATCTCACACAGTGAAGAGGAAACATCTCTCCATTGCCCTTCAACTACATCTCAGTAACTATTATTTTGTGAATCCCAGTAGCACTCACATCGACAGTGATAAAATGCTTTGAGAGGTTGGTCATGACTAGACTGAACTCCTGCCTCAGCAAGGACCTGGACCCATTGCAATTTGCCTATCACCACAATAGGTCAACAGCAGACACAATCTCAATGGCTCTCCACACGGCTTTAGACCACCTGCACAACACAAACAACTTTGAAAGGATGCTGTTCATCGACTATAGCTCAGCATTTAATACCATCATTCCCACAATCCTGATTGAGAAGTTGCAGAACCTGGGTCTCTGTACCTCCCTTTGCAATTGGATCCTTGACTTTCTAACCAGAAGACCACAATCTATGCGGATTGCTGATAACATCTCCCCCTTGCTTATAATCAACACTGGCACACCTCAGGGGTATGTGCTTAGCCCACTGCTCTACTCTCTGTATACACATGACTGTGTGGCTAGGCATAGTTCAAATACCATCTATAAATTTGCTGATGATACAACCATTGATGGTAGAATTACAGCTGGTGATGAGAGGGTGTACAGGAGTGAGATATGCCAACTAGTGGAGTGGTGCCACAGCAACAACCTGGCACACAACATCAGTAAGATGAAAGAGCTGACTGTGGACTTCAGGAAGGGTAAGATGAAGGAACACATACCAATCCTCACAGAGGGATCAGAAGTGGAGAGAGTGAGCAGCTTCAAGTTCCTGGGTGTCAAGACCTTTGAGGATCTAACCTGGTCCCAACATATCAATGTAGTTATAAAGAAGGCAAGACAGCGGCTATACTTTATTAGGAGTTTGAAGAGATTTGGAACGTCAACAAATACACTCAAAAACTTCTGACTGGCTGCATCACTGTCTGGTGTGGAGAGGCTACTGCACTGGACCGAAAGAAACTGCAGAGGGTTGTAAATCTAGTCAGCTCCATCTTGGGTACAAAGTACCCAGGACATCAAGGAGCGGTGTCTCAGAAAGGCAGCGTCCATTACTAAGGACCTCCAGCATCCAGGACATGCCTTTTTCCTCACTGTTACCATCGGGTAGGAGGTACAGAAGCCTGAAGACACACACTCAGTGATTCAGGAACAGCTTCTTCCCCTATGCCATCCAATTCCTAAATGGACATTGAACCCTTGGACATTACCTGACTTTAAAAAAAAATACAGTATTTCTGTTTTTTGCTCTTTTAAAAATCTATTCAATATATGTATACTGTAATTGATTGACTTATTTATTTATTATTATTTTTTTTTAAATTTGCTTCTATATATGTATTGCATTGAACTGCTGCTGCTAAGTTAACGAATTTCACTTCACATGCCGGTGATAATAAACCTGATTCTGATTCTGATTCTGAATCCCCGGGCCATCATGGCAACCCCCCTCATAACTTAATGGTCTTAGCCTTCTGGAATCATTGAGCAGTCCCTGGCCAGGCTCTCCTCATGTTATATCCAAACTTAATGCAAATAGAGTCTGACCAATGCTTTCTTCATCAGTCCCCATGCTTGTTTGACCTCCTTTAATGAGGTCAGGAAGTTCATAAAGTGATGAATCTTTTGGACACGTGAAACCCACTAAACCTCTAGGTGGTGACGTGAAGCATTTCAGGAGCATCACAAAACATTGAAACATAGAAAACCTACAGCACAGTACAGGCCCTTCGGTCCACAAAGTTATGACGAACATGTCCCTACCTTAGAAATTCCCAGTCTTCCCCTTAGCCCTCTATTTTACTCAGCTCCATGTACCTATCTAAAAGTCTCTTAAAAGACCATATCGTATCCGCCTCCACCACCATTGCCAGCAGCCCATTCCACACACTCACCAATCTGTGAGTTAAAAACTTACCCCTGACGTCTCCTCTGTACCTACTCCCCAGCACCTTAAACCTGTGTCCTCTTGTGGCAGCCATTTCAGCCCTGGGAAAAAGCCGCTGACTATCCACACGATCAATGCCTCTCATTATCTTGTACACCTCTATCAGGTCACCTCTCATCCTCTGTCGCTCCAAGGAGAAATGGCCGAGTTCACTCAACCTATTCTCATAAGGCATGCTCCCCAATCCAGGCAACATCCTTGTAAATCTCCTCTGTACCCTTTCTATGGTTTCCACATCCTTCCTGTAGTGAGGCGACCAGAACTGAGCAGAATACTCCAAGTGGGGTCTGACCAGGGTCCTATATAGCTGCAACATCACCTCTCGGCTCCTAAATTCAATTCCAACATTGATGAAGGCCAATACACGGTACGCCTTCTTAACCACAGAGTCAACCTGCGCAGCTGCTTTGAGTGTCCTATGGACTCAGACCCCAAGATCCCTCTGATCCTCCACACTGCCAAGAGGCTTACCATTAATACTATATTCTACCATCGTATTTGACCTACCAAAATGAACAACTTCACACTTATCTAGGTTGAACTCCATCTGCCACTTCTCAGCCCAGTTTTGCATCCTATCAATGTCCTGCTGAAAGCCTTCCACACTATCCACAACACCTCCAACCTTTGTGTCATCAGCAAACTTACTAACCCATCCCTCCACTTTCTCATCCAGGTCATTTATAAAGATCACGAAGAGTAAGGGTCCCAGAACAGATCCCTGAGGCACATCACTGGTCACCGACCTCCATGCAGAATATGACCCGTTCACAACCACTCTTTGCCTTCTATGGGCAACCCAGTTCTGGATCCACAAAGCAATGCCCCCTTGGATCTCATGCTCCTTACTTTCTCAATAAGTCGTGCATAGGGTATCTTATCAAATGCCTTGCTGAAATCAATATCCACTACTTCTACTGTTCTTCCTTCATCAATATGTTTAGTCACATCCTCAAAAAATTCAATCAGGCTCATAAGGCACAACCTGCCCTTGACAAAGCCATTCTGACTATTCCTAATCATATTATACCTCTCCAAATGTTCCTAAATCATTCTGCCTCTCAGGATCTTGTCCATCAACGTACCAACTACTGAAGTAAGACTCACTGGTCTATAATTTCCTGGGCTATCTCTACTCCCTTTCTTGAATAAAGGAACAACGTCCACAACCCTCCCATCCTCTCCCATCCCCATTGATGATTCAAAGATCATCGTCAGAGGCTTAGCAATCTCTTCCCTCACCTCCCACAGTAGCCTGGGGTACATCTCATCTGTGGGACCTGGACCCCAATGGGAGCTAGTGTCTGTGGAACCTGTCTCATGGACTTATCCAACTTGATGCTTTCCAAAAGCTCCAGCACATCCTCTTTCTTAATATCTGCATGCTCAAGCTTTTCAGTCTGCTGGAAGTCATCCCTACAATCAGCAAGATCCTTTTCCATAGTGAAAACTGAAGTAAAGTATTCATTAAGTACCCCTGCTATTTCCTCTGGTTCCATACACACTATCCCACTGTCACATTTGATAGGTCCTATTCTTTCACGTTTTATCCTCTTGCTCTCCACATACTTGTAGAATGCCTTGGGGTTTTCCTTAATCCTGTCTGCCAAAGCTTTTTCATGGCCCCTTCTGGCTCTCCTAATTTCCTTTTTAAGCTCCTTCCTGTTAGCCTTATAATCTTCTAGATCTCTAACATTACCTAACTCTCTGAACCTTTTGTAAGCTTTTCTTTTCTTCCTGACTAGATTTATTACAGCCTTTGTACACCACGGTTTCTGTACCCTACCATAACTTCCCTGTCTCATTGGAATGTACCTATGCAGAACTCCACAGAAATATCTCCTGAATATTTGCCACATTTCTTCCGTACTTTTCTGTGAGAAAATCTGTTCCCTATTTAAGCTTCCAATTTCCTGCCTGATAGCCTCATAATTCCCCTTTCTCCAATTAAACGCTTTTCTAACTTGTTTGTTCCTATCTCTCTCCAATGCTATGGTAAAGGAGATAGAATTGTGATCACTGTCTCCAAAATGCTCTCCCACTGAGAGATCTGACACCTGACCAGGTTCATTTCCCAATACCAAATGAAATACAGTCTCTCCTCTTGTAGGCTTATCTACATATTGTGTCAAGAAACCTTCCTGAACACACCTAACAAACTCCACCCCATCTAAACCCCTTGCTCTAGGGAGATGCCAATTGATATTTGGGAAATTAAAATCTCCTATCATGACAACTCTGTTATTATTACACCTTTCCAGGATCTGTTGCCCTATCTGCTCCTCGATATCCCTGTTACTATTGGGTGGCCTATAAAAAACACCCAGTAAAGTTATTGACCCTTTCCTATTCCTAACCTCTACCCACAGAGACAATCCCTCCATGGCGTCCACCTGTTCTACAGCCGTGATGCTATCTCTGATCAACAGTGTCATGCCCCCACCTCTTTTGCCTCCCTCCCTGTCCTTTCTGAAACATCTAAAACCTGGCAGTTGAAGTAACCATCCCTGTCCCTCAGCCATCCAATTCTCTGTAATAGCCACCACATCATAGCTCTAAGTTCTGATTCACGCTCTAAGCTCATCCGCTTTGTTCACAACACTCCTTGCGTTAAAATACTCATCTCAAACCGTCTATCTGAGCGCGTCCCTTCTCTGTCACCTGCCTATCCTCCCTCTCGCACTGTCTCCAAGCTTTCTCTATTTATGAGCCAACCACCCCTTCATCCATCTCTTCAGTTAGTTCCCAACCCCCAGCAATTCTAGTTTAAACTCTCCCCAGCAGTCTTAGCAAACCTCCCCGTCAGGATATTGGTCCCCCCCTGGGATTCAAGTGCAACCCTTCCTTTTTGTACAGGTCACACCTGCCCCAAAAGAGGTCCCAATGATCCAGAAATCTGAATCCCTGCCCTCTGCTCCAATCCCTCAGCCACGCATTTATCCTCCACCTCATTCTATTCCTATACTCACTGCCGTGTGACACAGGCAGTAATCCCAAGGTAACTACCTTTGCAGTCCTGCTTCTCAACTTCCTTCCTAACTCCCTGTAGTCGTTTTTCAGGACCTCTTCCTTTTTCCTACCTATGTCATTGGTACCAATATGTACCACGAGCGATATGTACAACATTTAAAGTTCCAGGCGGGAGTAGATAACCAGTTGTGACGTTCCAGTGCAATACTGTCTGGAGGAGCTGTCACTGGGATGAGACGAGATGGCTAGAAAGATCCAGAGCACTAAAGCTCAGAAGAGCAGATGGATTCTTCTGGTTTCCTGGACCAGCAACCTCTCAAATAAGACAGTCAGAGCAGACCATCTTGTTACTATTGGAAAGGTTGCTCGTAGGAATTTCCTGGACACACACTGGCTTCAATATTTCCTACATTACAGCAGTTACCACCCTTCTGAAGCACTTCATTAGCTACAAAGCAATTTTGGATGTTCTGAGGGAGCAAAGGTGTTATAACATTGCAAAATCCTTTTCTTTCATTGGCACAAATTTTGCCCTGAATAACTTCACCCCGGGCAGCAACACCATGTTACTGTGCCCTTGGGGATGAGCGCCAATGGGTTGAGAACATTGGTGTACAGGACGTTCATTCAAGTTTCAGACAGGGGCATCTCACATGCTGAGAAGTTATTGGTTTGTTCTTTAGACTATGTACCTGACATAAAGTTCCTTCAAGTTTTATGTATCATTACAGGCAACTGAATGATTTATGAACCTGGAAACATCAACTCCAGTGGGAGTCAGTGTCTGTGGGACTTGTACCCCAGTGGAAGTCAAGAGTCTGTGGGACCAGAACTCCAGTTGGTGCCTGTGAGACCTGTCCCCCAGAGGAAATAATTGTGAATAGAATGATTCCCCCATTAGGAGCCAATGTCCATGGGACCTGGAGTCTGGCAGGAGCCAGTGTCCTTGTGACCCGTCCCCCAGTAGGAGCCAACACCCATGGGACCTGGACCCCAATGGGAGCTAGTGTCTGTGGAACCTGGACCCCAGTGGGAGTCAGTGTCTGTGGTACCTGTCTCCTAGTGGGAGTCATGTTTTCTGGAACCCATCCCCCAGCGTGAGCCAACGTCTGTGGGAGCTGTACCACCAGTGGGAGTCAAGTCTGTGGAACCTCCCTCCCCCAGTGAGAATCGGTGTCCGTGCTACCTACTACACCACAGAGAACGTCAAGTGTGTTGGGGCTATAACCCAATGATGGAGAGTGTCTATTTGAACCATCTGTGGATCCACACCCCCGTGAGTATCAGTAACAGTGCGCTCAATGTCCTGGTGGGATCCCAATATCCCAGGAGGTGTTAGTGGCTGCAGGACCCAAAACGAGAGAATATTCAGCAATTCCCAAGAGGGTTGGAGAAACCATAATCAAAGGTGAATGAAAAAAAGTTGTTAGCGTTGCCACTTAAACCTGTCACCCCTTGAGCCAGCATTGACATACAAGTTTACTGATTGCTTCAAGTCAATATGCACCAGACAGTATAGAAGATAATTGCACCAACAACTTGCTTTTGTGTAGCACCTTTAAAGAGACTAAAACATTGCAACACGTTATACAGAAACTATAACGATTAAGCGTCTCATAAACTGATAATAGAAGGAGAGCACATTTCATCAGTGAGAATAAAATTGAGTATTTACATTATGAACAAACCAAATGGAAAGTAATTGCCCCTACTGGTTATACCACATGGTGTTAGTGATCTTTACTCTATTGGCAAACAGTGACATTACATACAGACCCCAATTACAATCAAAAGGCTGAGAAAACCAGACTGTAAATTAATCTATTTTCCAAATGCAACAAATCTTGCCATTAAGAAGTCACCATTTAAACCAGTGGTTCCCAGAGTGGGCGATAATCCCCCTCCCCACCCCTCCTGGGGCGGTGGGAGTTTCTTAGGGGGCAATAAAGATAAAGGGGTAGTGGCTGGAGCTCAGTAGCAAGGGGGGCAGCTGAGGAATTACAGGTGTAATTTAAGAAATGAATTACTTATTATAAGCATTTGATCCTCAGTGCCTCATAATTGATTACAATGATCACATAATCACCTCATCTCTTGCTAAGCCACTGTTCTCATAGACTTTGCTCTAAGAGCATTATAATTGTTGAAAAGCAATGCATCATTTCTTTATTTGGCATACCATGAGAAATCTGGACCCAGCCCGGGCATTATTACTGTCCATTACTGCAGTGCAGTGTTAGCTCGCGTGAGTCCCGCACTCTTTATGCAGTGACGCAATTCCTGTGAGTTAGGTTATGGTGTTCAATGGGGTAAAGTTCAACATCTGCTCTTTTGCATGGCTTTGGCTGCCTTTCTCTAGCCCACAGCCCAAACATGGTATCACTGCCCCACTTTATGCCCCTTCATTCCGAGTCAGGTTCTTTCCCTTTACACCTAAACAACAGTCGATTGACTGTAGTCACTAATCTATATCAAAAATGGCAGAAGCAGACCAAACGAAAGAGAAACGTAGACAGTATAATGTGAAGTATCAGAAATATGAATTTATACCAGCACCAAGCAACCAACAGTAGCTAAGGTGTCTGTTGTATGAAAAATTTTTGTCAAATGAGGCAATGAAACTGTCCAGGCTCCTTGAACATTTGAAGGGAATATGCTCTGACAAAGCAGGCACAGACTTAGCTTATTTGTGAAAACTTCCAGAAACTGAAAACACTTCAAAACATGCTTGCCAGCACTTCACACCAAAACAGTGATGGTTTGTGTACTTCATACAATATTTCATTGCTAATTGCCAGATCTGGAAAGCCCCATACAGTTGGAGTAGAACTGATTCTGCCTGCTGTAAGGGTGGTTCTGATTACAGTTTTACATAAGTCACCAGACCAAATAATTAAAGTGATTGCACTCAGCGACAACTCTGTTCAAAGATGAATAGATGAAATGTCCAAGCCACATTGCGCAATACACTCGGGAGTACAGAATTTGCTCTGCAGGTGGATGAATCAACTTTGCCAGGCAACAAATATTTGCTTCTTGATTATTTTTGCTTAATAAAAGATGAAAGCATGGTTTAAGACTTGTTATTTGCAAGGGGGCTAGACACAGATACAAAGGGGGAGTCAGTATTCAGGTTGTTGAGCAGTTTTTCAAAGAGAAGGACATTCCACTCACCAACACTCTTGGAGCACCATCACTGACATCACACAAGTCTGGGGTTATTAATTACTTCTAAAATGTTGTACTTCATGTATTTACTATTCACTGTGTAAATCACACACAACCTCTTGTTGCAAAAAACCTAAGTGGTCAGCTGCACAAACCATTAAATATTGTTATTGCAGCGGCAAATAAAATCAAGCCCCAAGCTCTCAATTCTAGACTACTTTGG
The DNA here is from genome assembly GCF_030144855.1 of Hypanus sabinus. Taxonomy (NCBI): domain Eukaryota; kingdom Metazoa; phylum Chordata; class Chondrichthyes; order Myliobatiformes; family Dasyatidae; genus Hypanus; species Hypanus sabinus. Next base: position 26,624,137 of record NC_082721.1, read on the forward strand.
GAGATTTGTATAAAAACAGTTTGAATGTTTGCTGTTGCACACAGAAGTCAGATAGCTCTCAAAATGAAACTGCCTGAGGTACTTTAATGTGTTTTGTGACACTGCGATAAAATTCTTTGAAGACTCAAATGCCTCATCCTGTAATCAACTCAGGAATATTATTCATGATATTTTGTCAGAATTATTCACAAAGTTTAATGAAATCAATCTTCAACTGCAAAGAAATGATGTGAATCTTATCAAAGTCAAATCAGTCGTCTCCACATGTCTGTCCAAGTTAACCCTATTTAAGCGCAACTTTGGCCGCCGTGACCTTTTCCAATTTCCGAGCCTCTCTGAGTTGGAAGAGAAAGAAAGAATATCAGCTGAGATCTTCAGGTTTACTGAGCCCACCTGGGTGAGCTACACAAAGACACGTCACAGAGATTTCAGGATCTTCTCTTGATCCGAATTCTAGATTGGGTAATAAGCCCATTCCTGCACACTTGTCATGAGGAATTAACAGGAAGGATGGAGGAAGAACTGACCTCACTACGAAATGACGTTGTGCTGAAGCTGAGGTTGAAAACATCATATCAAGACTTTTGACCGCAGAAAGAAATCACTGAACGCAATCCGGCACTGTGGAAAAAGGTCAAGATGTTCTTCACTGCCTTTCCAATATCAGATTTAGTGGAGCCCGGTTTCAGTGCAGTCACCCAACTTCTTTCAAAGCGTGAAACGGATTGCAAATTACTGAGCGTAGATATCTGAGACTCCTTCTGAGTGACCTTCAGCCTGATGTTGAGGAAACGGTGTCACTGCACCAAGCTCATCCGTCTCATTGAAAGGAGAAAAAGCAACGAAGTAGTGAATAGTTGGATCACTAATGTAGTCCCTAAAATTGTTGATAAAAATTATTTTTACTGTAATTAAATAAAGAAATAACTTCATAGCTTTAAATAGGTTTGAATAATTTTTTGCAATTATTTGTCACTGCTTTGAATTTGCAGTTCCTATTTTCTTTCAGAGCGCAACATAAATCAAAATTCTTTACAGTTATTAACGTAATGGCCGGAAAGGAAGGGGGGGGGCGCTGGGGATGTGGTTTGGGAGCGAAAGAGACGGTAACCCAAAAAAGTTTGGAAACCACTGGTTTAAACCAACCTTCCTCCTCAAACGGTAAACTCGAAAAATTACAACAGTTAATAATTATAATACCAGGAAATGATCACAAGTTTAATTAAACCATTTAAGTGAAGAGCATCATTTACAATATTCTGATGAAGACTAATTCAGGCACAATCCAATTCTGGTTAAGGTCCATCTCTCCTTTAACATGAATGGAGCCACGGTCACAGGTGGCCCTACATCAGCACATTGGCATAAAGAGCACGACACCTACAGCAAACCGAGAGAGAAACAACACACAGAGACACATGCACATCCACACTAACACTCACAAAGGCAGACAGACAGAAAAGCACACAGGCACGCAGTCAGACACACATGCACAGAGAGATACAGAGGAACACGCACACACCGTCTTTCCTGCCAGCAGTGATATTTTCCTCCAACAAGACAGAGAACCTCTTTCCATAATGAATAAAATTAGCATAAAACTCACATAATCGTGAAAGGCTTTGGCTTCACTGGAGTGTTCACAGGTTTCCCGTCTGTCGGGAGCAGCACAATACAGATCCCAAAACACACTGGAGAGGGGAGACAAGATCATCACTAAATTCTCCTATTTATCTGGCTCTCTCAGCTCATATCGTCACAAATTTGATAAAATTGACGAACAGGGGACAAACTACATACCACGTTCCCCACAAATCCCACATCCCACTGGTTTCCACAGGGAAGACAATGGGCCCTTGGTTCTCAAACAACCCTGGTCCTCGATCCCAATCTCAATGCCCATCCGAATCCATGGGTTCTGGTGTTTGATCGCAATCCAACTGCTGATAGGGAGAGTATAGTGGAACCTGATTCTGATCTCAGGTTCCAACCCCAGTCCTGGAACTGCAGAAGCCACTGCCTGTCAGTTCAAATCCCAGCGCTCATGCAGTCTGGTTCAGTCCAGACTCCCACAGCCCACAGTGTTCAGGACTACTCTAAACAAGGGTCCTGTTATCATGAGACATAGGAGCAGAATCAGGCCATTCGGCCCATCGACTCCACTCCGCCACTCGATCATCGCTGATTTATTTTTCCTCTCAGCCCCATTCCCATGCATTCTCCCCATCACCTTTGATGTCCTTACTCATCAGGAACCTACCAACCTCTGCTTTAAATATCTCCAATGACTGGACCTCCACAGCCGCCCATGGTAAAGGATTCCACAGCTTCACCACCCTCTGGCTAAAGAAATTCTTCCAAAAGGGAGGAATTCCAAAAAGATGTCCTTCTGTGCCCTCTTAGTCCTACACTCTCCCACTGTTGGAAACATCCTCTCCATGTCTACTCTATCTATATTCAGTGAGTTTCAATGAGAACCACCCCCCCCCCATTCTTCTAAATTCCAGTGAATACAGGTCCTGAGCCATTAAATACCCCCTTACTTTAATTCATTAACCCTTTCATTCCCAGTACCATTCTCGTAGTGCTCCTCTGGACCCTCTCCAATGCCAGCACATCCTTTCTTGGACACGGGGCACAGAACAGTTCGCTGCACTCCAGCTGTGGTCCGACCATTGCCCTTAGAAAGCCTCGCAGCACTTCCCCACTCCGCACGGCCACAAACCGACTGGCGGAGAGCAAGACAGGGCCTGACTGGAACAGTCACCCGAACGTTGGCCCAGGTCCACTTTATATAGCCCAGGTTTAAAGGACAAAGCCTCTCTGACCAATCACACTGTGATGAGAAACTTCGGGCAAGGCAGAGGGACTGGAGAAGCTGGAGTAGGTGAATCTAAGGGCATTTTCAAAACCACGGAGGGTTTTAACATAATGAGAAGTGACTGTTTCCGCTGGCAGAAGATCACTAAATACAGGAGATGGAGTGAAGGGGAAGGGTAAATGAACCGCTGGAGGATGAAAACATTTTAACACGGTGAGCTGCTTTGAAAGGGAATGGGTTTCCTGAACCTGGATGATTAGAATCCTAAAATGATATATGCGAAAAGCCATTCGGCCCAGCATACCCATGTCAGCTCTTTGAAAGCACCCCAGTTAATCCCATATGTTGGTCTTATTTCAGAGCTCATCAATAACTTTCCCCTCAGGTGTTTGGAGTGGGGATGATGGGGCGCGGGCTGGGAGAGGTGGTGAGACTAACTGGGCAAACTTCACCTTCCTCGCCCCTCTTGAAGGCACTGCCTCTAGTTGTGAGAAGAAGTTGCCCTGGGTTTGATACCAGCCAGAAGGAGTGGGATATCTGACCGTGTTGGCACCTTTGCCAACCTCACCCCTCCCCAGTGGACATATGAATCCAGGAGGAGAATGGGGGGAGGAGGAGGGGCGGTGCGATGGAAGTTGGGGAGGCGGGGAGTAGTAGGGGCAGAGTTGATAGGGGACAGTTGAAGGGCAGAGAGCGAAAGTGGGAGGGAGATGGAAGGGGTAAGTAAGATGGAGTGCGAGGGGGGGAAATGCAGCAAATAATAGGCAGGATACAGAGGTGAGAAACGCTTTCCTCACCATCTAGAACCCAGGCTGAGTTTTACGCCTGCCTAAGGATGTTGAGGGGAGGAGGAAGCTCGATTAAGACTAATCAACTATCCCAATCACTGGAAAACAGGTTACTGAAGGATGGGCCTGACTGAGGTATACAGGGTGAAAGCATATAGTTAGTCTTTCTCCCAGAGAGGAGGAACTAAAAGCAAGAAGGCTTAACATGAGAGGCGGGTGATTTAAAAGGAACATCGAGGCAGCTTCTTCACACAAAGAGTATTGCGTATTTGGAATGAGCTAGCAGAAATTGTGGCTCGTTAGCAACACTTAAAAACCAAACCATCTAGGTATGTACGTGGACCGGGGAGGTTTAGGGGGTTATGCATCAAATGCGGGCCGAATGGACTAGCTCACTGGACAACACAGTGGGCAAGGATGAGCTGGGCTTCCATGCTGTAAGATTGTATGACTGTCCCAGTTGGATAACTGGTACGGGCTTGGGGGGGTGGAGTCTGGGGTTGGTCAGCAGCCCGCAGCACACTGAGTTAGGGTCTGGAGCCCTCGCTTGTGGCTGCAGCTCACCGGCGTCCTGCTCCGTAGCAAGGAATGCAACTTTTGATAAATGTTCTGGGGAGCCCAGGCAATGCAAGTGAGTCTGAGATTGTGATTGGAGAGATAAGGCGATGGAAAGCGAAGGGGTGGGGGGGGGGAAGATTGATAGAGAGATTGGGACGGAGGGGGAAAGAAGGGAGGAGTGGGAGAGGTGGGGAAGAGAATGCAATAGGGAGAGAGGTATGGGCATTGGGGAGAAGATGTGAGAGAAAGTGAAGAAGTGAGTAGGGCAGGAAGTGGAATCAAGAGAGAGGGGGAAAGAAGGGCAAAGATGGGGGGAGGAGGGTTTGAATGAATGAGGGGAGAGAGGAGGGAGAGTGGAGTGGGAGTTGTGGAGACAAGAATAGATAGGGGAGGGAAGGGCCCAGAGGTAAGCTGGAGGGCGCAAGAGCAAAAGTGAGGGGGGGGGGGAAGGGGAGGGAGAACAGGAGAGAGGGAAGCGGGGTGGAGTGGGGGGAGCAGTAAGTAAATAGCCAGGATACAGAGGTGAGCAGCGCCCTCCTCACCATCTGGAAACAGGCTGCCTTTGTTTGAGGAGCCGATCTCCCGCAAAATCGGAAAACACTTTCCAATAAAACTATACCAATGTAACTAAAACTTACCACCACCAGGAGTGAAGGAAGCCGGGAGGCTCTCCCAGAGTAATATTCTTTTCCCAGCGGATCTGGAAATAAGGAGTGAGGAAGGAAATCAGGAAAACTGCAAAGAGTCATAAACAATAATGCTAAATTTCAACCTTAGAACACGGGAGAGTGGGTTCACCTCTGAGAGGAAAGTCTGTGCAGATTTCTGTGCCCCAATATGGAGCAGATACTCGTATACATACAACGCCAACCTACAGACAGAGAGGGAGAGAGAGAGAGAACAAACGCGCCACATTAGAAGGAATTAACTTTTTCTTTGCAACAAGCACTTCTATTAAATGTAAATCACGCTTCGGAACGAGAAAGGCAAAACACAAACACACGCCAAATATTTACATACATTACAGGAACAAAACATTCCCGGGACTACGGAAAGATCCCCTTTCCGGGATAGGATGCTATGAAATTCCCAAATGAAACTGAACGATGCTTTAATATATATGTGTTTGTATATATATATATAAATGGGGAAAAGAAATCAGCATTGACGGGAATTAAACCGCATCGAGCGAGGTGTTTCTTCGCAACGCGTTATATTCCGCAATGTTGTAAAATTGAAATGATTAAAATGCAACGGAGAATAAATGTTTACATTTTAAATGAAAACTTTACAAGAAAATCCCTCCCTCCTCATCCCCTACAGCATTCCCCGGGTAAATCCCGTTTCCGAAAAATTCCCTTCTCCTGAAGAGCGCTTCCAGCGAGAGCCACAGATGTTCTCTCTCTTTTTCTCCTTTCTCCTTCTGCCTCTCCCTATCTTTCGCTGCCACTTACTTTTCCCTTGCCTGACCGTCCGAAGGAACCGCACATCCTTTCCCTTTGCTGTACATTGCCGCTGTCTGTCTCTTAAAGCTGAAACACACACCTGTCAAAGGAACCAGCGACTTGCCATCTCCATAGATACATCTGAGTAAAGCTCCCAGACCAATGGGCACGCACAGCCACATTCTGTGAAGGGCAACTTGAAACCGACTCGATCTGCAGGATTTCCAACTCTATATGTGAAATGTTTTCTCCCTCTCCCTCTCGCTTGCCGCGGATTGCCAGCTCCCTCTGTCGGGAGAAACACTCCACGCCGGCGGCTGGGAGCAGGAAGTCGCTTCACCGGATTCGTCAGCTCAACCACAGGACGGCGAGCTGGGTCAAAGACCGAGCATTTTCGGAGTGATTTACAGGGGGAGATGGAGTCGGGGCATGGATACAAGACCCCTCTCCACCAATAGGTGTTAAACGGGTTAAATTAATAGGCCCTCTTAGAATTAGATTGGAGAAGATGGTGGCGGGAGGGGGTTGGGGGGAAGGAGGAATTCCCTGTAAGATTCTAAGATCCAGAAGTGATTTGTTCGATAAGACTGTGCAAGATTACGATTGATTTAGGCAGGGTTAACAGAGAGATTTTGCTCCCAAAGCAGGTGGTTGAAGACCAGGGACATAGATTTAAGTTATTTTGCGAAAAGATGCAACGAGGCTGTGGGGGGGGGGGGGGGACCGAGGGAATAGTTAGAATCTGGGACCGACTGCCTGCAAGGGAGGTGGGAGCAGAGTCAACTGGTGCTCTTGAAAGGGAATTCGACAGTCGCACTGTGAGGGAGAATCATTTGCGAGGTTGTGGGACTGCCAGGGTTACAAACTCTGCGAGGGAACTGCGTGGATCAGATGAGCCAATGCGCTCCGTCAGCGCAGTAATAATTTTCATTACAGGAGTGCAGACCTGCCTCTCTTAAAATTATGTGCTTCTCCTGGGGTAAAGAGAGCAAAGTTCAAGGTTCAGATCAAAAACGTATATGTTACCATATACTACCTTGAGATTCATTTTCTTGCAGATAGTTATAGAAAAATAAATTTAATATAATTTATAAACACCTATACATAAAGACAAAAACAATATGCAAAAAAAAAGACGAATTGCAAACAGGAACAATACTGAGACTAGTCCTTGAGAGTGAGTCTGCAGGTCTAGAGTAAGTTAGGAGTTCCACTGAATGATGTTACCCATGCTGGTCCAGGAGTTGATGGTACTCAATCAGCCCCATCATAGGCACCAGCTGCTCCCCCCCCCCCCCGCCCCCGCCACGCCTCCCAAGCACCCAGGGCATTTTCAAGGAGTGATGCTTCAAAAAGACAGCATCCATTATTAAGGACCTCCAAACACCCAGGACATGCCACCTTCTCATTGCTACCATCAGGGAGGAGGTACAGGAGCCTGAAGATGCACAGTCAACATTTCAGGAACAGCTTCTTCTCCTCCACCACCTGATTTCTGAATGGACATTGAACCCATGAACACTACGTCACTACTTTTATGCACTACTTACTTAATCCAACCATTATATTTACAGACATGACAAGACATTTACACATATTGCTGGTGATAGCCTCCCTGATTCAGATGCTGGACCCGGTGCTGAGGGACCTCAGGCGCCTCCTTCTCAATGGTAGCATCAACAAGAGTTCGTGGCCAGGATGCTGTGGTCCTTGTCGATGGACACTGCTTCCTTGTGGAAGCGCTCCATGCCAAAGGTATGGAAATCTTTGCCAGCGATGGACTGGGCTGTATCCACTACCTTCTGTAGCCTCGTCCATTCCTGGGCATCGGTGGTTCCATACCAGGCCAGGGGATATTCAGCACCGCACATCCGCAGAAGAAGCCAAAGTTTTTGGAGACATGCTAAATGTATGTGAACCTCCAAGAAAACAGAGGCGGTATTGTGGCTTCACGTGAGTCCTGACACAGGTCCTCAGACACGTTAACACCTAGGAGTTTAAAGTTAATGAGTCTCTCCAAGAGAACTTCAGAGAGGCAATTCGACAACTTATATTCTGGGCAGCTCTAGCCAGCTGCACCAGTGTTGCAGCAAAAGGAGCTGCAGATGTTTAAGAAGCTAAAGAACGGGGATTTCAAAGTGCAGGAGTACAAGACTTAAGAGGTCATGAAAGAGTTAAAAACAAAACCAGAGGTCTTTAGATCGAAGAGCTAGCTGGTCAGCACAGACAGACGCATGGAGTGTCAGGCAATACAAGATTGACTGATCATATGGCTACGGAAAGTCATATCCATGGTTACTGCTCTTAGTTACTGTGGAGGATGAAGATGCCACCTCCCTGCCCAATATTGCCCACATTCATAGAGAAGAAAACAGGTTTCCAGTTGAATTTCTCCCCCGAGACGCAGCACATCTGACGAAGAAGTATCCCCTTATTACTGAATAGTGAAGCTCTTCATCAAACCAGTCTCCCTCAGAGACCACCCACTCAGTATGAACTCTACAACAGCATTCACACCTCCAGGGCTATCCTTCCATACAGTGACCACTCCCTCAGTACTGTCCCCCAACAGTGACCGCTCCCTCAGTACTGTCCTCCAACAGTGACCACTCCCTCAGTACTGTCCTCCAACAGTGACCACTCCCTCAGTACTGTCCCCCAACAGTGACCATTCCCTCAGTACTGTCCCCCCAACAGTGACCACTCCCTCAGTACTGTCCCCCAACAGTGACCGCTTACTCAGTACTGTCCCCCAACAGTGACCACTCCCTCAGTACTGTCCCCCAACAGTGACCACTCCCTCAGTACTGTCCCCCAACAGTGACCACTCCCTCAGTACTGTCCTCCAAGAGTGACCACTCCCTCAGAATTGTCCTCCAGCAGTGACCACTCACTCAGTACTGTCCGTCCAATAGTGACTTCTCCTAATTGTCAATCCAACAAGGAACACTCCCTCAGTACTGCCCCTACAACAGAGACCACTCCAGCAGTAACCGGACTGTAAAAGTGACCACTCCCTCAGTATTGTCCCTCCTAAAGCGACAACGCCCTCAAGCAGTCCTTCCAAAGACGATCACTTCCTCAGTACCAAACTACCAACAATGACCACTCCATCATACTGTCCCTCCAACAGTGACCATTCCCTCAATACTGTCCCTCCAAAAGTGACCACTCCCTTGATACTGTCCCTCCAGCAGTGACCACTCCCTCCATACTGTCCCTACAACAGAGACCACTCCAGCAGTAACCGGACTGTAAAAGTGACCACTCCCTCAGTATTGTCCCTCCTAAAGCGACAACGCCCTCAAGCAGTCCTTCCAAAGACGATCACTTCCTCAGTACCAAACTACCAACAATGACCACTCCATCATACTGTCCCTCCAACAGTGACCATTCCCTCAATACTGTCCCTCCAAAAGTGACCACTCCCTTGATACTGTCCCTCCAGCAGTGACCACTCCCTCCATACTGTCCCTACAACAGAGACCACTCCAGCAGTAACCGGACTGTAAAAGTGACCACTCCCTCAGTATTGTCCCTCCTAAAGCGACAACGCCCTCAAGCAGTCCTTCCAAAGACGATCACTTCCTCAGTACCAAACTACCAACAATGACCACTCCATCATACTGTCCCTCCAACAGTGACCATTCCCTCAATACTGTCCCACCAACAGTGACCATTCCCTCAATACTGTCCCTCCAACAGTGACCATTCCCTCCATACTGTCCCTCCAGCAGTGACCATTCCCTCAGTACTGTCCCTCCAACAGTGACCATTCCCTCAATACTGTCCCACCAACAGTGACCATTCCCTCAGTACTGTCCCACCAACAATGACCACTCCATCATACTGTCCCTCCAACAGTGACCATTCCCTCAATACTGTCCCACCAACAGTGACCATTCCCTCAATACTGTCCCACCAACAGTGACCACTCCCTTGATACTGTCCCTCCAGCAGTGACCACTCCCTCCATACTGTCCCTCCAACAGTGACCATTCCTCGGTAATGTCCCGGCAGCAGTGACCACCGCCTCCCTACTGTCCCTCCAGCAGTAACCACTCCCTCCCTACTGTCCCTCCAGCAGTGACCACTCCCTCACTACTGTCCCTCCAGCAGTGACCACTGACTCTGTACTGTCCCTCCAGCAGTGACCACTTCCTCCCTACAGTCCCTCCAACGGTGACCACTCCCTCCCTACTGTCCCTCCAGCAGTGACCACTCCCTCCCTACTGTCCCTCCAGCAGTGACCACTCCCTCCCTACTGTCCCTCCAGCAGTGACAACTCCCTCCCTACTGTCCCTCCAACGGTGACCACTCCCTCCCTACTGTCCCTCCAACAGTGACCACGCCCTCCCTACTGTCCCTCCAACAGTTACCACTCCCTGCCTACTGTCCCTGCAGCAGTGAACACTCTCTCCCTAATGTCCCACCAACAGAGACCACTCCCTCGGTACTGCCCCTCCAGCAGTGACCACTTCCTCACTTCTATCACTCCCTAAGTACTGTCCCTCCAACAGAGACTTCTCCCTCATTGTCCATGCAACAATCAACACTTCCTCAATAATGTACCTCCTACAGTGACCACTCCCTCAGTACTGTCCCTCCAACAGTGACCACTCCCTCAGTACTGTCACTCCAGCAGTGACCACTCCCTCTGTACTGTCCATCCAACAGTGACCACTCCCTCTGTACTGTCCCTCCAACAGTGACCACCCCCTCAGTACTGTCCCACCAACAGTGACCACTCCCTCAGTACTGTCACTCCAGCAGTGACCACTCCCTCTGTACTGTCCATCCAGCAGTGACCACTCCCTCCCTACTGTCGCTCCAACACTGACCACTCCCTCCCTACTGTACCTCCAACAGTGACCACCCCCTGCCTACTGTCCCTCCAACAGAGACTTCTCCCTCATTGTCCATGCAACAATCAACACTCCCTCAATAATGTACCTCCTACAGTGAGCACACTCTGTATTGTCATTCCAGCAGTGACCACTCCCTCAGTACTTTCCCACCAACGGTGACCACCCCTTCGGTACTGTCCCTCCATCAGTGACCACTCCCTCGGTAGTGTCCCTCCATCAGTTACCACTGCCTCGGTACTGTCCCTCCAGCAGTGACCACTCCCTCCCTACAGTCCCTCTAATGGTGACCACTCCCTCCCTACTGTCCCTCCAGCAGTGACCACTCCCTCCCTACTGTCCCTCCAACAGTGACCACTCCCTCCCCACAGTCCCTCCAACGGTGACCACTCCCTCCCTACTGTCCCTCCAACAGTGACGACTCCCTCCCAACTGTCCCTCCAGCAGTGACGACTCCCTCCCTACTGTCCCTCCAGCAGAGACCACTGACTCTGTACTGTCCCTCCAGCAGTGACAACTCCCTCCCCACAGTCCCTCCAACGGTGACCACTCCCTCCCTACTGTCCCTCCAGCAGTGACCATTACCTCCCTATTGTCCCTCCAACAGTAACGACTCCCACCCTACTGTCCAACCAACAGTGACCCCTGTCACCCTGACGACCAACAGTGACAACTCCCTCACTTCTGTCCCTCCAATGGTGAAGAATCTCTAAGTACTGTCCCTCCAACAGAGACTTCTGCCTCATTGTCCATCCAACAATTAACACTCCCTCAATAATGTCCGTCCAACAGTGAACAATCCCTCGATAATGTCCGTCCAACAGTGACCACTCCCTCAGTACTGTCCCTCCAGCAGTGACCACTCCCTCGGTACTGTCCCTCCAACAGTGACCACTCCCTCGGTACTGTCCCTCCAACAGTGACCACTCCCTGCCTACTGTCCCTCCAATGGCGACCTCTCCCTCGATACTGTCACTCCAGCAGTAACCACTCAGTCGGTACTGTCCCTCCAACAGTGACCACTCCCTCAGTACTGTCCCTCCAGCAGTGACCACTCCCTCACTTCAGTCCCTCCAACAGTGAACACTCCCTAAGTACTGTCCCACCAACAGAGACTTCTCCCTCATTGTAGATGCAACAATCAACACTCCCTCAATAATGTACCTCCTACAGTGAGCACTCCCTCTGTATTGTCACGCCAGCAGTGACCACTCCCTCACTTCTGTCCCTCCAACAGTGAACACTCCCTCCCTACTGTCCCTCCAGCAGTGACCATTACCTCCCTATTGTCCCTCCAACAGTAACGACTCCCACCCTACTGTCCAACCAACAGTGACCCCTGTCGCCCTGATGACCAACAGTGACAACTCCCTCACTTCTGTCCCTCCAATGGTGAAGAATCTCTAAGTACTGTCCCTCCAACAGAGACTTCTGCCTCATTGTCCATCCAACAATTAACACTCCCTCAATAATGTCCGTCCAACAGTGAACAATCCCTCGATAATGTCCGTCCAACAGTGACCACTCCCTCAGTACTGTCCCTCCAGCAGTGACCACTCCCTCGGTACTGTCCCTCCAACAGTGACCACTCCCTCGGTACTGTCCCTCCAACAGTGACCACTCCCTGCCTACTGTCCCTCCAATGGCGACCTCTCCCTCGATACTGTCACTCCAGCAGTAACCACTCAGTCGGTACTGTCCCTCCAACAGTGACCACTCCCTCAGTACTGTCCCTCCAGCAGTGACCACTCCCTCACTTCAGTCCCTCCAACAGTGAACACTCCCTAAGTACTGTCCCACCAACAGAGACTTCTCCCTCATTGTAGATGCAACAATCAACACTCCCTCAATAATGTACCTCCTACAGTGAGCACTCCCTCTGTATTGTCACGCCAGCAGTGACCACTCCCTCACTTCTGTCCCTCCAACAGTGAACACTCCCTAAGTACTGTCCCACCAACAGAGACTTCTCCCTCATTGTAGATGCAACAATCAACACTCCCTCAATAATGTACCTCCTACAGTGAGCACTCCCTCAGTACTGTCACTCCAGCAGTGACCACTCCCTCCCTACTGTCCCTCCAACAGTGACCACTCCCTCAGTACTGTCACTCCAGCAGTGACCACTCCCTCCCTACTGTCCCTCCAACAGTGACAACTCCCTCACTACTGTCCATCCAGCAGTGACCACTGCCTCCCTACTGTCCCTCCAGCAGAGACTTTTGCCTCATTGTCCATCCAACAATTAACACTCCCTCAATAATGTCCGTCCAACAGTGAACACTCCCTCGGTACTGTCCCTCCAACAGTGACCACTCCCTGCCTACTGTCCCTCCAACGGTGACCTCTCCCTCGGTACTGTCACTCCAGCAGTGAACACTCCCTCGGTACTGTACCTCCAACAGTGACCACTCCCTCGGTACTGTCCCTCCAGCAGTAACCACTCTCTCCCTACTGTACCTCCAACAGTGACCACTCCCTCGGTACTGTCCCTCCAGCAGTAACCACTCTCTCCCTACTGTACCTCCACGTGTGAACACTCCCTAAGTACTGTCCCTCCAACAGAGACTTCTCCCTCATTGTCCATGCAACAATCAACACTTCCTCAATAATGTACCTCCTACAGTGACCACCCCCTCGTTAATGTCCCTCCCACAGTGACCACCCCCTCGGTACTGTCACTCCAGCAGTGACCACTCCCTCTGTACTATCCATCCAGCAGTGACCACTCCCTCCCTACTGTCGCTCCAACAGTGACCACTCCCTCCCTACTGTAACTCCAACAGTGACCACTCCCTGCCTACTGTCCCTCCAACAGAGACTTCTCCCTCATTGTCCATGCAACAATCAACACTCCCTCAATAATGTTCCACCTACAGTGAGCACTCACTCTGTATTGTCATTCCAGCAGTGACCACTCCCTCAGTACTTTCCCAGCAACGGTGACCACCCCCTCGGTACTGTCCCTCCATCAGTGACCACTCCCTCGGTAGTGTCCCTCCATCAGTTACCACTGCCTCTGTACTGTCCCTCCAGCAGTGACCACTCCCTCCCTACAGTCCCTCTAATGGTGACCACTCCCTCCCTACTGTCCCTCCAGCAGTGACCACTCCCTCCCTACTGTCCCTCCAACAGTGACGACTCCCTCCCTACTGTCCCTCCAGCAGTGACCACTCCCTCCCCACAGTCCCTCCAACGGTGACCACTCCCTCCCCACAGTCCCTCCAACAGTGACCACTCCCTGCCTACTGTCCCTCCAACAGTGAACACTCCCTCGGTACTGTCCCTCCAACAGTGACCACTCCCTGCCTACTGTCCCTCCATCGGCGACCTCTCCCTCGATACTGTCACTCCAGCAGTGACCACTCAGTCAGTACTGTCCCTCCAACAGTGACCACTCCCTCAGTACTATCCCGCCAGCAGTGACCACTCCCTCAGTACTGTCCCTCCAAAGGTGAACACTCTCTACGTACTGTCCCTCCAACAGAGACTTCTGCCTCATTGTCCATCCAACAATTAACACTCCCTCAATAATGTCCCTCCAACAGTGACCATTCCCTCGGTACTGTCCCTCCAACAGTGACCACTCCCTCAGTACTGTCAGTCCAACAGTGACCACTCCCTGCCTACTGTCCCTCCAACGGTGACCTCTCCCTCGGTACTGTCCCTCCAGCAGTAACCACTCTCTCCCTACTGTACCTCCAACAGTGACCACTCCCTCAGTACTGTCCCGCCAGCAGCGACCACTCCCTCACTTCTGTCCCTCCAACAGTGAACACTCCCTAAGTACTGTCCCACCAACAGAGACTTCTCCCTCATTGTCCATGCAACAATCAACACTCCCTCAATAATGTCCGTCCAACAGTGAACACTCCCTCGGTAATGTCCGTCCAACAGTGACCACTCCCTCCCTACTGTCCCTCCAACAGTGACCACTCCCTCTGTACTGTCCCTCCAACAGTGACCACCCCCTCAGTACTGTCCCACCAACAGTGACCACTCCCTCAGTACTGTCACTCCAGCAGTGACCACTCCCTCTGTACTGTCCATCCAGCAGTGACCACTCCCTCCCTACTGTCGCTCCAACACTGACCACTCCCTCCCTACTGTACCTCCAACAGTGACCACCCCCTGCCTACTGTCCCTCCAACAGAGACTTCTCCCTCATTGTCCATGCAACAATCAACACTCCCTCAATAATGTACCTCCTACAGTGAGCACACTCTGTATTGTCATTCCAGCAGTGACCACTCCCTCAGTACTTTCCCACCAACGGTGACCACCCCTTCGGTACTGTCCCTCCATCAGTGACCACTCCCTCGGTAGTGTCCCTCCATCAGTTACCACTGCCTCGGTACTGTCCCTCCAGCAGTGACCACTCCCTCCCTACAGTCCCTCTAATGGTGACCACTCCCTCCCTACTGTCCCTCCAGCAGTGACCACTCCCTCCCTACTGTCCCTCCAACAGTGACCACTCCCTCCCCACAGTCCCTCCAACGGTGACCACTCCCTCCCTACTGTCCCTCCAACAGTGACGACTCCCTCCCAACTGTCCCTCCAGCAGTGACGACTCCCTCCCTACTGTCCCTCCAGCAGAGACCACTGACTCTGTACTGTCCCTCCAGCAGTGACAACTCCCTCCCCACAGTCCCTCCAACGGTGACCACTCCCTCCCTACTGTCCCTCCAGCAGTGACCATTACCTCCCTATTGTCCCTCCAACAGTAACGACTCCCACCCTACTGTCCAACCAACAGTGACCCCTGTCACCCTGACGACCAACAGTGACAACTCCCTCACTTCTGTCCCTCCAATGGTGAAGAATCTCTAAGTACTGTCCCTCCAACAGAGACTTCTGCCTCATTGTCCATCCAACAATTAACACTCCCTCAATAATGTCCGTCCAACAGTGAACAATCCCTCGATAATGTCCGTCCAACAGTGACCACTCCCTCAGTACTGTCCCTCCAGCAGTGACCACTCCCTCGGTACTGTCCCTCCAACAGTGACCACTCCCTCGGTACTGTCCCTCCAACAGTGACCACTCCCTGCCTACTGTCCCTCCAATGGCGACCTCTCCCTCGATACTGTCACTCCAGCAGTAACCACTCAGTCGGTACTGTCCCTCCAACAGTGACCACTCCCTCAGTACTGTCCCTCCAGCAGTGACCACTCCCTCACTTCAGTCCCTCCAACAGTGAACACTCCCTAAGTACTGTCCCACCAACAGAGACTTCTCCCTCATTGTAGATGCAACAATCAACACTCCCTCAATAATGTACCTCCTACAGTGAGCACTCCCTCTGTATTGTCACGCCAGCAGTGACCACTCCCTCACTTCTGTCCCTCCAACAGTGAACACTCCCTCCCTACTGTCCCTCCAGCAGTGACCATTACCTCCCTATTGTCCCTCCAACAGTAACGACTCCCACCCTACTGTCCAACCAACAGTGACCCCTGTCGCCCTGATGACCAACAGTGACAACTCCCTCACTTCTGTCCCTCCAATGGTGAAGAATCTCTAAGTACTGTCCCTCCAACAGAGACTTCTGCCTCATTGTCCATCCAACAATTAACACTCCCTCAATAATGTCCGTCCAACAGTGAACAATCCCTCGATAATGTCCGTCCAACAGTGACCACTCCCTCAGTACTGTCCCTCCAGCAGTGACCACTCCCTCGGTACTGTCCCTCCAACAGTGACCACTCCCTCGGTACTGTCCCTCCAACAGTGACCACTCCCTGCCTACTGTCCCTCCAATGGCGACCTCTCCCTCGATACTGTCACTCCAGCAGTAACCACTCAGTCGGTACTGTCCCTCCAACAGTGACCACTCCCTCAGTACTGTCCCTCCAGCAGTGACCACTCCCTCACTTCAGTCCCTCCAACAGTGAACACTCCCTAAGTACTGTCCCACCAACAGAGACTTCTCCCTCATTGTAGATGCAACAATCAACACTCCCTCAATAATGTACCTCCTACAGTGAGCACTCCCTCTGTATTGTCACGCCAGCAGTGACCACTCCCTCACTTCTGTCCCTCCAACAGTGAACACTCCCTAAGTACTGTCCCACCAACAGAGACTTCTCCCTCATTGTAGATGCAACAATCAACACTCCCTCAATAATGTACCTCCTACAGTGAGCACTCCCTCAGTACTGTCACTCCAGCAGTGACCACTCCCTCCCTACTGTCCCTCCAACAGTGACCACTCCCTCAGTACTGTCACTCCAGCAGTGACCACTCCCTCCCTACTGTCCCTCCAACAGTGACAACTCCCTCACTACTGTCCATCCAGCAGTGACCACTGCCTCCCTACTGTCCCTCCAGCAGAGACTTTTGCCTCATTGTCCATCCAACAATTAACACTCCCTCAATAATGTCCGTCCAACAGTGAACACTCCCTCGGTACTGTCCCTCCAACAGTGACCACTCCCTGCCTACTGTCCCTCCAACGGTGACCTCTCCCTCGGTACTGTCACTCCAGCAGTGAACACTCCCTCGGTACTGTACCTCCAACAGTGACCACTCCCTCGGTACTGTCCCTCCAGCAGTAACCACTCTCTCCCTACTGTACCTCCAACAGTGACCACTCCCTCGGTACTGTCCCTCCAGCAGTAACCACTCTCTCCCTACTGTACCTCCACGTGTGAACACTCCCTAAGTACTGTCCCTCCAACAGAGACTTCTCCCTCATTGTCCATGCAACAATCAACACTTCCTCAATAATGTACCTCCTACAGTGACCACCCCCTCGTTAATGTCCCTCCCACAGTGACCACCCCCTCGGTACTGTCACTCCAGCAGTGACCACTCCCTCTGTACTATCCATCCAGCAGTGACCACTCCCTCCCTACTGTCGCTCCAACAGTGACCACTCCCTCCCTACTGTAACTCCAACAGTGACCACTCCCTGCCTACTGTCCCTCCAACAGAGACTTCTCCCTCATTGTCCATGCAACAATCAACACTCCCTCAATAATGTTCCACCTACAGTGAGCACTCACTCTGTATTGTCATTCCAGCAGTGACCACTCCCTCAGTACTTTCCCAGCAACGGTGACCACCCCCTCGGTACTGTCCCTCCATCAGTGACTACTCCCTCGGTAGTGTCCCTCCATCAGTTACCACTGCCTCTGTACTGTCCCTCCAGCAGTGACCACTCCCTCCCTACAGTCCCTCTAATGGTGACCACTCCCTCCCTACTGTCCCTCCAGCAGTGACCACTCCCTCCCTACTGTCCCTCCAACAGTGACGACTCCCTCCCTACTGTCCCTCCAGCAGTGACCACTCCCTCCCCACAGTCCCTCCAACGGTGACCACTCCCTCCCCACAGTCCCTCCAACAGTGACCACTCCCTGCCTACTGTCCCTCCAACAGTGAACACTCCCTCGGTACTGTCCCTCCAACAGTGACCACTCCCTGCCTACTGTCCCTCCATCGGCGACCTCTCCCTCGATACTGTCACTCCAGCAGTGACCACTCAGTCAGTACTGTCCCTCCAACAGTGACCACTCCCTCAGTACTATCCCGCCAGCAGTGACCACTCCCTCAGTACTGTCCCTCCAAAGGTGAACACTCTCTACGTACTGTCCCTCCAACAGAGACTTCTGCCTCATTGTCCATCCAACAATTAACACTCCCTCAATAATGTCCCTCCAACAGTGACCATTCCCTCGGTACTGTCCCTCCAACAGTGACCACTCCCTCAGTACTGTCAGTCCAACAGTGACCACTCCCTGCCTACTGTCCCTCCAACGGTGACCTCTCCCTCGGTACTGTCCCTCCAGCAGTAACCACTCTCTCCCTACTGTACCTCCAACAGTGACCACTCCCTCAGTACTGTCCCGCCAGCAGCGACCACTCCCTCACTTCTGTCCCTCCAACAGTGAACACTCCCTAAGTACTGTCCCACCAACAGAGACTTCTCCCTCATTGTCCATGCAACAATCAACACTCCCTCAATAATGTCCGTCCAACAGTGAACACTCCCTCGGTAATGTCCGTCCAACAGTGACCACTCCCTCCCTACTGTCCCTCCAGCAGTGACCACTCCCTCCCAACTGTCCCTCCACGGGTGAACACTCCCGAAGTACTGTCCCTCCAACATAGACTTCTCCATCATTGTCCATGCAACAATCAACACTTCCTCAATAATGTACCTCCTACAGTGACCACTCCCTCAGTACTGTCCCTCCAACAGTGACCACCCCCTCGGTACTGTCCCTCCAACAGTGACCACTCCCTCAGTACTGTCACTCCACCAGTGACCACTCCCTCTGTACTGTCCATCCAGCAGTGACCACTCCCTCCCTACTGTCCCTCCAACAGTGACGACTCCCTCACTACTGTCCATCCAGCAGAGACCACTCCGTCCCTACAGTACCTCCAACAGTGGCCACTCCCTGCCTACTGTCCCTCCAACATAGACTTCCCCCTCATTGTCCATGCAACAATCAACACTCCCTCAATAATGTACCTCCTACAGTGAGCACTCCCTGTGTATTGTCATTCCAGCAG
The DNA here is from genome assembly GCF_030144855.1 of Hypanus sabinus. NCBI lineage: Eukaryota > Metazoa > Chordata > Chondrichthyes > Myliobatiformes > Dasyatidae > Hypanus > Hypanus sabinus. Next base: position 26,643,134 of record NC_082721.1, read on the forward strand.
TGACCACTCCCTCAGTATTTTCCCACCAACAGTGACCACCCCCTCGGTACTGTCCCTCCAACAGTGACCACTCCCTCGGCAGTGTCCCTCCATCAGTTAACACTCCCTCGGTACTGTCCATCCAGCAGTGACCATTCCCTCCCTACAGTCCCTCCAACGATGACCACTCCCTCCCTACTGTCCCTCCAGCAGTGACCACTCCCTCCCTACTGTCCCTCCAACAGTGATGGCTCCCTCCCTACTGTCCCTCCAGCAGTGACCACTCCCTCCCCACAGTCCCTCCAACGGTGACCACTCCCTCCATACTGTCCCTCCAGCAGTGACCACTCCCTCCATACTGTCCCTCCAACAGTGACCATTCCCTCAATACTGTCCCACCAACAGTGACCACACCCTCAATACGGTCCCACCAACAGTGACCACTCCCTCCATACTGTCCCTCCAGCAGTGACCACTCACTCCCTACAGTCCCTCCAACGGTGACCACTCCCTCCCTATTGTCCCTAGAGCAGTGACCACTCCCTCCCTATTGTAACTCCAACAGTGACCACTCCCTGCCTACTGTCGCTCCAACAGAGACTTCTCCCTCATTGTCCATGCAACAATCAACACTCCCTCAATAATGTTCCTCCTACAGTGAGCACTCACTCTGTACTGCCCCTCCAACAGTGACCACCCCCTCGGTACTGTTCCTCCAACAGTGACCACTCCCTCAGTACTGTCACTCCACCAATGACCACTCCCTCAGTACTGTCACTCCAGCAGTGACCACTCCCTCCCTACTGTCCCTCCAACAGTGACAACTCCCTCACTACAGTCCATCCAGCAGTGACCACTGCCTCCTTACTGTCCCTCCAGCAGAGACCACTCCCTCCCTACTGTACCTCCAACAGTGACCACTCCCTGCCTACTGTCCCTCCAACAGAGACTTCTCCCTCATTGTCCATGCAACAATCAACACTCCCTCAATAATGTACCTCCTACATTGAGCACTCACTCTGTATAGTCATTCCAGCAGTGACCACTCCCTCAGTACTTTCCCACCAACAGTGACCACTCCCTCGGTACTGTCCCTCCATCAGTGACCACTCCCTCCCTACAGTCCCTCCAGCAGTGACCACTCCCTCCCCACAGTCCCTCCAACGGTGACCACTCCCTCCCTACTGTCCCTCCAGCAGTGACAATTACCTCCCTACTGTCCCTCCAGCAGTAACGACTCCCACCCTACTGTCCAACCAACAGTGACCACTCCCTCACTTCTGTCCCTCCAAAGGTGAACACTCTCTAAGTACTGTCCCTCCAACAGAGACTTCTGCCTCATTGTCCATCCAACAATTAACACTCCCTCAATAATGTCCGTCCAACAGTGAACACTCCCTCAGTACTGTCCCTCCAACAGTGACCACTCCCTGCCTACTGTCCCTCCAATGGTGACCTCTCCCTCGGTACTGTCACTCCAGCAGTGAACACTCCCTCGATACTGTACCTCCAACAGTGACCACACCCTTGGTACTGTCCCTCCAGCAGTAACCACTCTCTCCCTACTGTCCCTCCAACAGTGACCACTCCCTCGGTACTGTCCCTCCAGCAGTAACCACTCTCTCCCTACTGTACCTCCACGTGTGAACACTCCCTAAGTACTGTCCCTCCAACAGAGACTTCTCCCTCATTGTCCATGCAACAATCAACACTTCCTCAATAATGTACCTCCTACAGTGACCACCCCCTCGTTAATGTCCCTCCCACAGTGACCACCCCCTCGGTACTGTCACTCCAGCAGTGACCACTCCCTCTGTACTATCCATCCAGCAGTGACCACTCCCTCCCTACTGTCGCTCCAACAGTGACCACACCCTCCCTACTGTAACTCCAACAGTGACCACTCCCTGCCTACTGTCCCTCCAACAGAGACTTCTCCCTCATTGTCCATGCAACAATCAACACTCCCTCAATAATGTTCCACCTACAGTGAGCACTCACTCTGTATTGTCATTCCAGCAGTGACCACTCCCTCAGTACTTTCCCACCAACGGTGACCACCCCCTCGGTACTGTCCCTCCATCAGTGACCACTCCCTCGGTAGTGTCCCTCCATCAGTTACCACTGCCTCGGTACTGTCCCTCCAGCAGTGACCACTCCCTCCCTACAGTCCCTCTAATGGTGACCACTCCCTCCCTACTGTCCCTCCAGCAGTGACCACTCCCTCCCTACTGTCCCTCCAACAGTGACGACTCCCTCCCTACTGTCCCTCCAGCAGTGACCACTCCCTCCCCACAGTCCCTCCAACGGTGACCACTCCCTCCCTACTGTCCCTCCAACAGTGACGACTCCCTCCCACCTGTCCCTCCAGCAGTGACGACTCCCTCCCTACTGTCCCTCCAGCAGTGACCATTACCTCCCTATTGTCCCTCCAACAGTAACGACTCCCTCCCTACTGTCCAACCAACAGTGACCCCTGTCGCCCTGACGACCAACAGTGACAACTCCCTCACTTCTGTCCCTCCAATGGTGAAGACTCTCTAAGTACTGTCCCTCCAACAGAGACTTCTGCCTCATTGTCCATCCAACAATTAACACTCCCTCGGTAATGTCCGTCCAACAGTGACAGCTCCCTCAGTACTGTCCCTCCAACAGTGAACACTCCCTCGGTACTGTCCCTCCAACAGTGACCACTCCCTGCCTACTGTCCCTCCAACGGCGACCTCTCCCTCGATACTGTCACTCCAGCAGTGACCACTCAGTCGGTACTGTCCCTCCAATGGCGACCTCTCCCTCGATACTGTCCCACCAACAGTGACCATTTCCTCAATACTGTCCCACCAACAGTGACCACTCCCTTGATACTGTCCCTCCAGCAGTGACCACTCCCTTGATACTGTCCCTCCACCAGTGACCACTCCCTCAGTACTGTCACTCCAGCAGTGACCACTCCCTCCCTACTGTCCCTCCAACAGTGACAACTCCCTCACTACTGTCCATCCAGCAGTGACCACTGCCTCCTTACTGTCCCTCCAGCAGAGACCACTCCCTCCCTACTGTACCTCCAGCAGAGACCACTCCCTCCCTACTGTACCTCCAACAGTGACCACTCCCTGCCTACTGTCCCTCCAACATAGACTTCTCCCTCATTGTCCATGCAACAATCAACACTTCCTCAATAATGTACCTCCTACAGTGACCACTCCCTCAGTACTGTCCCTCCTACAGAGACTTCTCACTCATTGTCCATGCAACAATCAACACTTCCTCAATAATGTACCTCCTACAGTGACCACTCCCTCGGTACTGTCCCTCCAGCAGTGAACACTCTCTCCCTACTGTCCCTCGAGCAGTGACAACTCCCTCGATACAGTCCCACCAGCAGTGACGACTGCTTTCCTATTTTCACTCCAACAGTGACCACTCCCTCGGTACTGTCCCTCAAGCAGTGAACACACCCTCCCTACTGTCCCACCAACAGTGACTGCTCGCTCGGTACTGTCCTTCCAACAGTGACCACTCCCTTGGTACTGTCCCTCCAGCAGTGACCACTCCCTCCCTAGTGTCCCTCCAACAGTGATCACTCCCTCCCTACCGTCCCTCCAACACTGACCACTCCCAGGATACTGTCCTGTGAGCAGTGACCACTCCTACCCCACCTGTGCCTCCAACAGTGAGCACTCCCTCACTACTGTCCCTCCACCAGTGACCGCTCCCTCAATATTATCCCTCCAACTGTGACCACTCCCTCCTTACTGTCTTTCCAACAGTGACCACTCCCTCCCTACTGTCCCTCCAACAGTGACCACTCCCTCTGTACTGTCTCACCAGCCATGACCACTCCATCCCTACTGTACCTACAACAGCGAACACTCCCTCAATACTGTCCCACCAACAGTGACCACACCCTCAATACTGTCCCACCAACAGTGACCACTCCCTCGATGCTGTCCCTCCAGCAGTGACCACTGACTCAATACTGTCCCTCCAGCAGTGACCACTCCCTCCCGACAGTCCCTCCAACGGTGACCACTCCCTCCCTACTGTCCCTAGAGCAGTGACGACGCCCTCCCAACTGTCCCTAGAGCAGTGACGACGCCCTCCCTACTGTCCCTCCGGTAGCGACCACTCCCTCCCTACTGTCCCTCCGGTAGTGACCACTCCCTCCCTACTGTCCAACCAACAGTGACCACTGTCTCCCTGCGGACCAACAGTGACAACTCCCTCACTTCTGTCCCTCCAATGGTGAAGACTCTCTAAGTACTGTCCCTCCAACAGAGACTTCTGCCTTATTGTCCATCCAACAATTAACACTCCCTCAATAATGTCCGTCCAACAGTGACCGCTCCCTCAGTACTGTCCCTCCAGCAGTGACCACTCCCTCCCTACTGTCCCTCCAACAGTGATGGCTCCCTCCCTACTGTCCCTCCAGCAGTGACCACTCCCTCCCTACTGTCCCTCCAACAGTGATGGCTCCCTCCCTAATGTCCCTCCAACAGTGACCACTCCCTCAGTACTGTCCCGCCAGCAGTGACCACTCCCTCACCTCTGTCCCTCCAACAGTGAACACTCCCTAAGTACTGTCCCACCAACAGAGACTTCTCCCTCATTGTCCATGCAACAATCAACACTCCCTCAATAATGTACCTCCTACAGTGAGCACTCCCTCTGTATTGTCACGCCAGCAGTGACCGCTCACTCAGTACTGTCCGTCCAATAGTGACTTCTCCTAATTGTCAATCCAACAAGGAACACTCCCTCAGTACTGCCCCTACAACAGAGACCACTCCAGCAGTAACCGGACTGTAAAAGTGACCACTCCCTCAGTATTGTCCCTCCTAAAGCGACAACGCCCTCAAGCAGTCCTTCCAAAGACGATCACTTCCTCAGTACCAAACTACCAACAATGACCACTCCATCATACTGTCCCTCCAACAGTGACCATTCCCTCAATACTGTCCCACCAACAGTGACCATTCCCTCAATACTGTCCCTCCAACAGTGACCATTCCCTCAATACTGTCCCACCAACAGTGACCATTCCCTCAGTACTGTCCCACCAACAATGACCACTCCATCATACTGTCCCTCCAACAGTGACCATTCCCTCAATACTGTCCCACCAACTGTGACCATTCCCTCAGTACTGTCCCACCAACAATGACCACTCCATCATACTGTCCCTCCAACAGTGACCATTCCCTCAATACTGTCCCACCAACAGTGACCACTCCCTTGATACTGTCCCTCCAGCAGTGACCACTCCCTCCATACTGTCCCTCCAACAGTGACCATTCCCTCAATACTGTCCCACCAACAGTGACCATTCCCTCAATACTGTCCCTCCAACAGTGACCACTCCCTCAGTACTGTCCCTCCAGCAGTCACCACTGACTCAGTATTGTCCCTCCAGCAGTAATCACTCCCTCCCTACTGTCCCTCCAACAGTGACCACTCTCTCGGTACTGTCCCTCCAACAGTGGCCACTCCCTCCCTACTGTCCCTCCAACAGCGACCACTCCCTCTCTACTGTCCCTCCAAAAGTGACCACTCTCTCAGTGCTCTCCCTGCAACAGTGACAGCTCACTCAGTACTGTCCCTCCAACAGCGACCACTCCCTCTCTACTGTCCCTACAAAAGTGACCACTCTCTCGGTACTCTCCCAGCAACAGTGACCGCTCTCTCAGTACTGTCCCACCAACAGTGACCACTCCCTTGGTACGCGCCCTCCACAGTGACCACTCCCTCACTACTGTCCCTCCACAGTGACCACTCCCTCAGTACTGTCCCTCCACAGTGACCACTCCCTCAGTACTGTCCCTCCAGCAGTGACCACTCCCTCACTACTGTCCCACTAACAGTGACCACTCACTCGGTAATGTCCCTCCAGCAGTCACCACTGACTCAGTACTGTCCCTCCAACTGTGACCACTGCCTCGGTACTGTCCCTCCAACAGTGACCACTCCCTCGGTACTGTCCCTCCAACTGTGACCACTCTCTCGGGACTGTCCCTCGAACAGTGACCACTCCCTCACTACTGTCCCTGCACAGTGACCACTCCCTCAGTACTGTTACTCCAACAATGACCACTCCCTCCCTACTGTCCTTCCAGCAGTGACCACTCCCTCCCTACTCTCCCTCCAACAGTGACCACTCCCTCCCTACTGTCCCTCCAACAGTGACCACTCTCTCGGTACTGTCCCTCCAACAGTTTCCACTCCCTCCCTACTGTCCCTCCAACAGTGACAACTCCCTCGGTACTGACCCTCCAAGCGAGAACAGTTTCTCAGACCAACTCGCCAACAGTGACCACACCCTCAGTGCTCTCCATACCAGAGTGACCACTCCCTCCCTACTGTCCCTCTAAGGGTGAACACTCTCTAAGTACTGTCCCTCCAACAGAGACTTCTCCCTCATTGTCCATCCAACAATCATCACTCCCTCCCTACTGTCCCTGTAACAGTGACCACCCTCTCGGTACTGTCCCTCCAACAGCGACTACTCCCTCTCTACTGTCCCTCCAGAGTCACCACTGACTCAGTATTGTCCCTCCAGCAGTAACCACTCCCTCCCTACTGTCCCTCCAACAGTGACCACTCTCGGTACTTTCCCTCCAACAGTGGCCACTCCCTCGGAACTGTCCCCCCAACTGTGACCAGTCCCTCAATACTGTCCCACCAACAGGGACTGCTCCCTCAGTACTGCCCCTCCAACAGTTTCCACTCTCTCGGTACTGTTCCTCCAACAATGACCACTCCCTCCCTACTGTCCCTCCAGCAGTGACCACTCCCTCAGTACTGTTACTCCAACAATGACCACTCCCTCCCTACTGTCCCTCCAGCAGTGACCACTCCCTCAGTACTGTTCCTCCAACAGTGACCACTCCCTCCCTACTGTCCCTCCAACAGTGACCACTCCCTCCCTACTGTCCCTGCAACAGTGACCACTCCCTCAGTACTGTTCCTCCAACAGTGACCACTCCCTCCCTACTGTCCCTCCAACAGTGACCACTCCCTCCCTACTGTCCCTGCAACAGTGACCACGCTCTCCGTACTGACCCTCCAACAGTTTCCACTCTCTCGGTACTGTCCCTCCAAGCGAGAACAGTTCCTCAGACCAACTCGCCAACAGTGACCACACCCTCAGTGCTCTCCATACCAGAGTGACCACTCCCTCCCTACTGTCCCTCTAAGGGTGAACACTCTCTAAGTACTGTCCCTCCAACAGAGACTTCTCCCTTATTGTCCATCCACCAATCATCACTCCCTCCCTATTGTCCCTGTAACAGTGACCACTCTCTCGGTACTGTCCCTCCAACAGTGACCACTCCCTCAGTACTATCCCTCCAACAGTGACCACTCCCTCCCTACTGTCCCTGTAACAGTGACCACTCTCTCGGTACTGTCCCTCCAACAGTGACAACTCCCTCGGTACTGTCCCTCCAAGCGAGAACAGTTCCTCAGACCAACTCGCCAACAGTGACCACACCCTCAGTGCTCTCCATACCAGAGTGACCACTCCCTCCCTACTGTCCCTCTAAGGGTGAACACTCTCTAAGTACTGTCCCTCCAACAGAGACTTCTCCCTTATTGTCCATCCACCAATCATCACTCCCTCCCTATTGTCCCTGTAACAGTGACCACTCTCTCGGTACTGTCCCTCCAACAGTGACCACTCCCTCAGTACTATCCCTCCAGCAGCCACCACTGACACAAATTGTCCCTCCAGCAGTGACCACTCCCTCCCTACTGTCCCTCCAACAGTGACCACTCCCTCCCTACTGTCCCTCCAAAAGCGACCACTCTCTCGGTACTCTCCCTGCAACAGTGACCGCTCCCTCACTACTGTCCCACCAACAGTGACCACTCCCTTGATACACGCCCTCCACAGTGACCACTCCCTCACTACTGTCCCTCCACAGTGACCACTCCCTCAGTACTGTCCCTCCAGCAGTGACCACTCCCTCACTACTGTCCCTCCAGCAGTCACCACTGACTCAGTACTGTCCCTCCAACTGTGACAACTCCCTCGGTACTGACCCTCCAAGCGAGAACAGTTCCTCAGACCAACTCGCCAACAGTGACCACACCCTCAGTGCTCTCCATACCAGAGTGACCACTCCCTCCCTCCTGTCCCTCTAAGGGTGAACACTCTCTACGTACTGTCCCTCCAACAGAGACTTCTCCCTTATTGTCCATCCACCAATCATCACTCCCTCCCTACTGTCCCTCCAACAGTGACCACTCCCTCCCTACTGTCCCTCCAACAGTGACCACTCCCTCAGTACTGTCCCTCCAGCAGTCACCACTGACTCAGTATTGTCCCTCCAGCAGTAATCACTCCCTCCCTACTGTCCCTCCAACAGTGACCACTCTCTCGGTACTGTCCCTCCAACAGTGGCCACTCCCTCCCTACTGTCCCTCCAACAGCGACCACTCCCTCTCTACTGTCCCTCCAAAAGTGACCACTCTCTCGGTACTCTCCCAGCAACAGTGACCGCTCTCTCAGTACTGTCCCACCAACAGTGACCACTCCCTTGGTACGCGCCCTCCACAGTGACCACTCCCTCACTACTGTCCCTCCACAGTGACCACTCCCTCAGTACTGTCCCTCCAGCAGTGACCACTCCCTCACTACTGTCCCACTAACAGTGACCACTCACTCGGTAATGTCCCTCCAGCAGTCACCACTGACTCAGTACTGTCCCTCCAACTGTGACCACTGCCTCGGTACTGTCCCTCCAACAGTGACCACTCCCTCGGTACTGTCCCTCCAACTGTGACCACTCTCTCGGGACTGTCCCTCGAACAGTGACCACTCCCTCACTACTGTCCCTGCACAGTGACCACTCCCTCAGTACTGTTACTCCAACAATGACCACTCCCTCCCTACTGTCCTTCCAGCAGTGACCACTCCCTCCCTACTCTCCCTCCAACAGTGACCACTCCCTCCCTACTGTCCCTCCAACAGTGACCACTCTCTCGGTACTGTCCCTCCAACAGTTTCCACTCCCTCCCTACTGTCCCTCCAACAGTGACAACTCCCTCGGTACTGACCCTCCAAGCGAGAACAGTTTCTCAGACCAACTCGCCAACAGTGACCACACCCTCAGTGCTCTCCATACCAGAGTGACCACTCCCTCCCTACTGTCCCTCTAAGGGTGAACACTCTCTAAGTACTGTCCCTCCAACAGAGACTTCTCCCTCATTGTCCATCCAACAATCATCACTCCCTCCCTACTGTCCCTGTAACAGTGACCACCCTCTCGGTACTGTCCCTCCAACAGCGACTACTCCCTCTCTACTGTCCCTCCAGAGTCACCACTGACTCAGTATTGTCCCTCCAGCAGTAACCACTCCCTCCCTACTGTCCCTCCAACAGTGACCACTCCCTCGGAACTGTCCCCCCAACTGTGACCAGTCCCTCAATACTGTCCCACCAACAGGGACTGCTCCCTCAGTACTGCCCCTCCAACAGTTTCCACTCTCTCGGTACTGTTCCTCCAACAATGACCACTCCCTCCCTACTGTTCCTCCAACAGTGACCACTCCCTCCCTACTGTCCCTGCAACAGTGACCACTCCCTCCCTACTGTCCCTCCAACAGTTTCCACTCTCTCGGTACTGTCCCTCCAACAGTGACAACTCCCTCGGTACTGACCCTCCAACAGTGACAACTCCCTCGGTACTGACCCTCCAAGCGAGAACAGTTCCTCAGACCAACTCGCCAACAGTGACCACACCCTCAGTGCTCTCCATACCAGAGTGACCACTCCCTCCCTCCTGTCCCTCTAAGGGTGAACACTCTCTACGTACTGTCCCTCCAACAGTGACCACTCCCTCAGTACTATCCCTCCAGCAGTCACCACTGACTCAGATTGTCCCTCCAGCAGTGACCACTCCCTCCCTACTGTCCCTGTAACAGTGACCACTCCCTCGGTACTGTCCCTCCAACTGTGACCACTCTCTCGGGACTGTCCCTCGAACAGTGACCACTCCCTCAGTACTGTTACTCCAACAATGACCACTCCCTCCCTACTGTCCTTCCAGCAGTGACCACTCCCTCCCTACTCTCCCTCCAACAGTGACCACTCCCTCCCTACTGTCCCTCCAACAGTGACCACTCTCTCGGTACTGTCCCTCCAACAGTTTCCACTCCCTCCCTACTGTCCCTCCAACAGTGACAACTCCCTCGGTACTGACCCTCCAACAGTTTCCACTCTCTCGGTACTGTCCCTCCAAGCGAGAACAGTTTCTCAGACCAACTCGCCAACAGTGACCACACCCTCAGTGCTCTCCATACCAGAGTGACCACTCCCTCCCTACTGTCCCTCTAAGGGTGAACACTCTCTAAGTACTGTCCCTCCAACAGAGACTTCTCCCTCATTGTCCATCCAACAATCATCACTCCCTCCCTACTGTCCCTGTAACAGTGACCACCCTCTCGGTACTGTCCCTCCAACAGCGACTACTCCCTCTCTACTGTCCCTCCAGAGTCACCACTGACTCAGTATTGTCCCTCCAGCAGTAACCACTCCCTCCCTACTGTCCCTCCAACAGTGACCACTCTCGGTACTTTCCCTCCAACAGTGGCCACTCCCTCGGAACTGTCCCCCCAACTGTGACCAGTCCCTCAATACTGTCCCACCAACAGGGACTGCTCCCTCAGTACTGCCCCTCCAACAGTTTCCACTCTCTCGGTACTGTTCCTCCAACAATGACCACTCCCTCCCTACTGTCCCTCCAGCAGTGACCACTCCCTCAGTACTGTTACTCCAACAATGACCACTCCCTCCCTACTGTCCCTCCAGCAGTGACCACTCCCTCAGTACTGTTACTCCAACAATGACCACTCCCTCCCTACTGTCCCTCCAACAGTGACCACTCCCTCCCTACTGTCCCTGCAACAGTGACCACGCTCTCCGTACTGACCCTCCAACAGTTTCCACTCTCTCGGTACTGTCCCTCCAAGCGAGAACAGTTCCTCAGACCAACTCGCCAACAGTGACCACACCCTCAGTGCTCTCCATACCAGAGTGACCACTCCCTCCCTACTGTCCCTCTAAGGGTGAACACTCTCTAAGTACTGTCCCTCCAACAGAGACTTCTCCCTTATTGTCCATCCACCAATCATCACTCCCTCCCTATTGTCCCTGTAACAGTGACCACTCTCTCGGTACTGTCCCTCCAACAGTGACCACTCCCTCAGTACTATCCCTCCAGCAGCCACCACTGACACAAATTGTCCCTCCAGCAGTGACCACTCCCTCCCTACTGTCCCTCCAACAGTGACCACTCCCTCCCTACTGTCCCTCCAAAAGCGACCACTCTCTCGGTACTCTCCCTGCAACAGTGACCGCTCCCTCACTACTGTCCCACCAACAGTGACCACTCCCTTGATACACGCCCTCCACAGTGACCACTCCCTCACTACTGTCCCTCCACAGTGACCACTCCCTCAGTACTGTCCCTCCAGCAGTGACCACTCCCTCACTACTGTCCCTCCAGCAGTCACCACTGACTCAGTACTGTCCCTCCAACTGTGACAACTCCCTCGGTACTGACCCTCCAAGCGAGAACAGTTCCTCAGACCAACTCGCCAACAGTGACCACACCCTCAGTGCTCTCCATACCAGAGTGACCACTCCCTCCCTCCTGTCCCTCTAAGGGTGAACACTCTCTACGTACTGTCCCTCCAACAGAGACTTCTCCCTTATTGTCCATCCACCAATCATCACTCCCTCCCTACTGTCCCTCCAACAGTGACCACTCCCTCCCTACTGTCCCTCCAACAGTGACCACTCCCTCAGTACTGTCCCTCCAGCAGTCACCACTGACTCAGTATTGTCCCTCCAGCAGTAATCACTCCCTCCCTACTGTCCCTCCAACAGTGACCACTCTCTCGGTACTGTCCCTCCAACAGTGGCCACTCCCTCCCTACTGTCCCTCCAACAGCGACCACTCCCTCTCTACTGTCCCTCCAAAAGTGACCACTCTCTCGGTACTCTCCCAGCAACAGTGACCGCTCTCTCAGTACTGTCCCACCAACAGTGACCACTCCCTTGGTACGCGCCCTCCACAGTGACCACTCCCTCACTACTGTCCCTCCACAGTGACCACTCCCTCAGTACTGTCCCTCCAGCAGTGACCACTCCCTCACTACTGTCCCACTAACAGTGACCACTCACTCGGTAATGTCCCTCCAGCAGTCACCACTGACTCAGTACTGTCCCTCCAACTGTGACCACTGCCTCGGTACTGTCCCTCCAACAGTGACCACTCCCTCGGTACTGTCCCTCCAACTGTGACCACTCTCTCGGGACTGTCCCTCGAACAGTGACCACTCCCTCACTACTGTCCCTGCACAGTGACCACTCCCTCAGTACTGTTACTCCAACAATGACCACTCCCTCCCTACTGTCCTTCCAGCAGTGACCACTCCCTCCCTACTCTCCCTCCAACAGTGACCACTCCCTCCCTACTGTCCCTCCAACAGTGACCACTCTCTCGGTACTGTCCCTCCAACAGTTTCCACTCCCTCCCTACTGTCCCTCCAACAGTGACAACTCCCTCGGTACTGACCCTCCAAGCGAGAACAGTTTCTCAGACCAACTCGCCAACAGTGACCACACCCTCAGTGATCTCCATACCAGAGTGACCACTCCCTCCCTACTGTCCCTCTAAGGGTGAACACTCTCTAAGTACTGTCCCTCCAACAGAGACTTCTCCCTTATTGTCCATCCACCAATCATCACTCCCTCCCTACTGTCCCTGTAACAGTGACCACTCTCTCGGTACTGTCCCTCCAACAGTGACCACTCCCTCAGTACTATCCCTCCAGAGTCACCACTGACTCAGTATTGTCCCTCCAGCAGTAACCACTCCCTCCCTACTGTCCCTCCAACAGTGACCACTCCCTCGGAACTGTCCCCCCAACTGTGACCAGTCCCTCAATACTGTCCCACCAACAGGGACTGCTCCCTCAGTACTGCCCCTCCAACAGTTTCCACTCTCTCGGTACTGTTCCTCCAACAATGACCACTCCCTCCCTACTGTCCCTCCAGCAGTGACCACTCCCTCAGTACTGTTCCTCCAACAGTGACCACTCCCTCCCTACTGTCCCTCCAACAGTGACCACTCCCTCCCTACTGTCCCTCCAACAGTGACCACGCTCTCCGTACTGACCCTCCAACAGTTTCCACTCTCTACGTACTGTCCCTCCAACAGTGACCACTCCCTCAGTACTATCCCTCCAGCAGTCACCACTGACTCAGATTGTCCCTCCAGCAGTGACCACTCCCTCCCTACTGTCCCTGTAACAGTGACCACTCCCTCAGTACTGTCCCCCAACAGTGACCATTCCCTCACTACTGCCCCTCCAACAGTGACCATTCCCTCAGTACTGTCCCCCAACAGTGACCATTCCCTCACTACTGCCCCTCCAACAGTGACCACTCTCTCGGTACTGTCCCTCCAACAGTGACAACTCCCTCGGTACTGACCCTCCAAGCGAGAACAGTTCCTCAGACCAACTCGCCAACAGTGACCACACCCTCAGTGCTCTCCATACCAGAGTGACTACTCCCTCCCTACTGTCCCTCTAAGGGTGAACACTCTCTAAGTACTGTCCCTCCAACAGAGACTTCTCCCTTATTGTCCATCCACCAATCATCACTCCCTCCCTATTGTCCCTGTAACAGTGACCACTCTCTCGGTACTGTCCCTCCAACAGTGACCACTCCCTCAGTACTATCCCTCCAGCAGCCACCACTGACACAAATTGTCCCTCCAGCAGTGACCACTCCCTCCCTACTGTCCCTCCAACAGTGACCACTCCCTCCCTACTGTCCCTCCAAAAGCGACCACTCTCTCGGTACTCTCCCTGCAACAGTGACCGCTCCCTCACTACTGTCCCACCAACAGTGACCACTCCCTTGATACACGCCCTCCACAGTGACCACTCCCTCACTACTGTCCCTCCACAGTGACCACTCCCTCAGTACTGTCCCTCCAGCAGTGACCACTCCCTCACTACTGTCCCTCCAGCAGTCACCACTGACTCAGTACTGTCCCTCCAACTGTGACAACTCCCTCGGTACTGACCCTCCAAGCGAGAACAGTTCCTCAGACCAACTCGCCAACAGTGACCACACCCTCAGTGCTCTCCATACCAGAGTGACCACTCCCTCCCTCCTGTCCCTCTAAGGGTGAACACTCTCTACGTACTGTCCCTCCAACAGTGACCACTCCCTCAGTACTATCCCTCCAGCAGTCACCACTGACTCAGATTGTCCCTCCAGCAGTGACCACTCCCTCCCTACTGTCCCTGTAACAGTGACCACTCTCTCGGTACTGTCCCTCCAACAGTGACAACTCCCTCGGTACTGACCCTCCAAGCGAGAACAGTTCCTCAGACCAACTCGCCAACAGTGACCACACCCTCAGTGCTCTCCATACCAGAGTGACTACTCCCTCCCTACTGTCCCTCTAAGGGTGAACACTCTCTAAGTACTGTCCCTCCAACAGAGACTTCTCCCTTATTGTCCATCCACCAATCATCACTCCCTCCCTATTGTCCCTCCAACAGTGACCACTCCCTCCCTACTGTCCCTCCAGCAGTGACCACTCCCTCCCTACTGTCCCTCCAAAAGCGACCACTCTCTCGGTACTCTCCCTGCAACAGTGACCGCTCCCTCACTACTGTCCCACCAACAGTGACCACTCCCTCACTACTGTCCCACCAACAGTGACCACTCCCTCAGTACTGTCCCACCAACAGTGACCACTCCCTCACTACTGTCCCTCCACAGTGACCACTCCCTCAGTACTGTCCCTCCAGCAGTGACCACTCCCTCACTACTGTCCCTCCAGCAGTCACCACTGACTCAGTACTGTCCCTCCAACTGTGACAACTCCCTCGGTACTGACCCTCCAAGCGAGAACAGTTCCTCAGACCAACTCGCCAACAGTGACCACACCCTCAGTGCTCTCCATACCAGAGTGACCACTCCCTCCCTACTGTCCCTCTAAGGGTGAACACTCTCTAAGTACTGTCCCTCCAACAGAGACTTCTCCCTCATTGTCCATCCAACAATCATCACTCCCTCGCTACTGTCCCTGTAACAGTGACCACTCTCTCGGTACTGTCCCTCCAACAGTGACCACTCCCTCAGTACTATCCCTCCAGCAGCCACCACTGACACAGATTGTCCCTCCAGCAGTGACCACTCTCTCCCTACTGTCCCTCCAACAGTGACCACTCTCTCCCTACTGTCCCTCCAACAGTGGCCACTCCCTCCCTACTGTCCCTCCAACAGCGACCACTCCCTCCCTACTGTTCCTCCAAAAGTGACCACTCTCTCAGTCCTCTCCCTCCAACAGTGGCCACTCCCTCCCTACTGTCCCTCCAACAGTGACCACTCCCTCTCTACTGTCCCACCAACAGTGACCACTCCCTTGGTACTGGCCCTCCACAGTGACCACTCCCTCACTACTGTCCCTCCACAGTGACCACTCCCGCACTACTGTCCCACCAACAGTGACCACTCCCTTGGTACTGGCCCTCCACCGTGACCACTCCCTCACTACTGTCCCTCCACAGTGACCACTCCCTCAGTACTGTCCCTCCACAGTGACCACTCTCTCAGTACTGTCTATCCCATAGCGACCACACCCTGAGTACCGACCTACCAATAATGACCACTCCCTCACTACTGTCCCAACAACAGTGACCACTCCCTCGGAACTGTCCCCCCAACAGTGACCAGTCCCTCAGTACTGTCCCACCAACAGTGACCACTGCCTTGGTACTGCCCCTCCAACAGTTTCCACTCCCTCCCTACTGTCCCTCCAACAGTGACCACTCCCTCCCTACTGTCCCTCCAACAGTGACCACTCCCTCAGTACTGTCCCTCCAGCAGTCACCACTGACTCAGTATTGTCCCTCCAGCAGTAACCACTCCCTCCCTACTGTCCCTCCAACAGTGGCCACTCCCTCCCTACTGTCCCTCCAACAGCGACCACTCCCTCCCTACTGTTCCTCCAAAAGTGACCACTCTCTCAGTACTCTCCCTGCAACAGTGACCGCTCTCTCGGTACTATCCCTCCAACAGCGACCACTCCCTCTCTACTGTCCCTCCAAAAGTGACCACTCTCTCGGTACTCTCCCTGCAACAGTGACCGCTCTCTCAGTACTGTCCCACCAACAGTGACCACTCCCTTGGTACGCGCCCTCCACAGTGACCACTCCCTCACTACTGTCCCTCCACAGTGACCACTCCCTCAGTACTGTCCCTCCACAGTGACCACTCTCTCAGTACTGTCTATCCCATAGCGACCACACCCTGAGTACCGACCTACCAACAATGACCACTCCCTCACTACTGTCCCAACAACAGTGACCACTCCCTCGGAACTGTCCCCCCAACTGTAACCAGTCCCTCAGTACTGCCCCTCCAGCAGTGACCACTCCCTCCTTACTGTCCCACCAATGGTGACCACTCCCTCGGTACTTTCCCTCCAGCAGTGACCACTCCCTCAGTACTGTTACTCCAACAATGACCACTCCCTCCCTACTGTCCCTCCAAAAGTGACCACTCCCTCCCTACTGTCCCTCCAAAAGTGACCACTCCCTCCCTACTGTCCCTGCAACAGTGACCACGCTCTTGGTATTGTCCATCCAACAGTGATGACTCCCTCAGTACTGCCCCTCCAGCAGTGACCACTCCCTCCCTATTGTCCCTCCAACAGTAACCACTGACTCGGAACTGTCCCTCCAACAGAGACATCTCCACCATTACTGTCCCTCCAGCAGTGACCACTCCCTCAGTACTGTTACTCCAACAATGACCACTCCCTCCCTACTGTCCTTCCAGCAGTGACCACTCCCTCAGTACTATCCCTCCAACAATGACCACTCCCTCAGTACTATCCCTCCAACAGTGACCACTCCCTCAGTACTATCCCTCCAACAATGACCACTCCCTCAGTACAATCCCTCCAACAATGACCACTCCCTCAGTACTATCCCTCCAACAGTGACCACTCCCTCAGTACTGTCCCTCCAACAGTGATCACTCTCTCGGTACTGTCCCTCCAACAGTTTCCACTCCCTCCCTACTGTCCCTCCAACAGTGACAACTCCCTCGGTACTGACCCTCCAAGCGAGAACAGTTCCTCAGACCAACTCGCCAACAGTGACCACACCCTCAGTGCTCTCCATACCAGAGTGACCACTCCCTCCCTCCTGTCCCTCTAAGGGTGAACACTCTCTACGTACTGTCCCTCCAACAGAGACTTCTCCCTCATTGTCCATCCACCAATCATCACTCCCTCCCTACTGTCCCTCCAACAGAGACTTCTCCCTCATTGTCCATCCAACAATCATCACTCCCTCCCTACTGTCCCTGTAACAGTGACCACTCTCTCGGGACTGTCCCTCCAAAAGTGACCACTCCCTCAGTACTATCCCTCCAGCAGTCACCACTGACTCAGATTGTCCCTCCAGCAGTGACCACTCCCTCCCTACTGTCCCTCCAACTGTGACCACTGCCTCGGTACTGTCCCTCCAGCAGTGACCACTCCCTCAGTACTGCCCCTTGAACTGGGTCCACTCCCGTCTACTGTCCCTTGAACTGGGTCCACTCCCGTCTACTGTCCCTCCAACCGTCTTCAACAGCTCTTGGCCGTTGCTGAAGTGAATTAAAGACTGCAGTGACCAGTGGCAAGTGCAGGGCCTGGGTGGGACTTGTGCCCTCTGACTGTAGCTGCGGACTCGGCAGCATCTCCCCGCACAGGTCGAATTCTGGAAATGGTGCGAACTGCAGTTTTCAATTTGCAAAGCAATCTTCGGGATTTTTGTTACCCAGAGGGATTAAGATTTACGTGCAAAGGGAAACTGTGATCTTCTGACTGGATTTTGGAAAAGGTTGTGGATGCAAGGCCTCCTTCCATCGTCATGTCCCTGTTTAGTGTTGCATGTGGGGAAGGAACTGTTGAGGGATTGATTGTTTCGGAAGGAGACGTTGATAAACGGAGCATTCTTTGGGTTTCCTGCGCAAGGCTAAGATTAATTTGAGTGGTTGGTACAGTTTCAGGATGTGCTCATCATTGACAAGCTGGAAGGGGCTTTGATTATACTTCGGGGGGTGCACGAACAGGGAAAGTTTCAAGCATTGAATTCTGATCATTGTTACTCTGGCTCCCCCCGCGGCCCTGCCACTTGAGTGGGAGCAGACCCATAACTGACCCCAGAGCGCCATCTAGCGGCAGCGAGGCAAAGTGCACATGGGCACATTGCTGGCTGAATTCGATCTGTAATGTTATCTTTATTTCTCCTTCACATACATTGCTTCCTCAGCATCGCCACTCCTGGGGCTGGGGAGTGGTCTCGCCATTTTCTGCTTTTATTCTATATTTTAATCAATCAGCAGGTTGTGAGCTAGTACCAGATAGGTGAGACGGTGTGTAATTTGAGCAGAAGTTGGTGATTGTGGAGTGTCGGTGGGACTTTGCAGCATGAGTTACTCCATGTGGGAAATACACCGAGCGAGGAGTTCCTTCAGGAAAGGAAATGAGCTGCATTTTGGGAGGTCAGCTGTGTCAGGATATGGTAGGAGTATTTGAGATACCGAGGGATCTTCGGGTGCAAGTCCAAAGCTCCCTGAAAGTAGAAAGACGGGGTGGTAAAGAAGGTACAGTATATAGTATGTTTGCTTTCAGTGGTCGGGCACTGGACACAAGGGGATGGTACGTATAAGATATTGGTAAGCACATTTGGAACATCTACTTATTTATAAATACAGTGTGAAATAGAACCTTCCAGCCCTCTGAGCAGCACCACCCTGATTTAACCCTGGCTGAATCATGGGGCAATTCTGTTGTTGTTCAGTCCAGGCCAACTCTTTGTGACCTCATGGACTCATGCACACCAAGTCTTTCTGCTGGAAACTGCCACTCTAAGACTCCCCAACAATTTGCATCGATCAATTAAACTACTGACCAGTCAGTCCGTCTTTTGACTACGTTCTGTTGGCTACACTACTAGACGGGTCTGGGGAAGGTGCAGAGGAGATTCCCCGGGGGTGCTGCCTAGACGAGACAGTATAACTATAAAAAGAGGTTGGACAACTTCGGGCTGTTTTCTCTGGAACATATCAGAGGCATAGAGAGCATAGACAGTCAGGAACATTTCCTCAAGGGAATGTTGGTATATAAGTAAAGATATACAAGTAAAAAGGTATACAAGTAAAAAGTTAGAGGGCACAGCTTTAAGACCACAAGATATAGGAGCAGAATTAGACAGTTGGTCCAATGAGCCTGCTCCGTCATTCCATAATAGCTGATTTATTATCCCTCTCAACCCCATTCTCCCCTACATAACTTTTGATACCCTTACCAATCAAGAAACCATAACCCCCCGCTTTAAATATACCCAATGCCTTGGCTTCCACAGTTGACTGTGCCAATGAATTTCACAGATTCATTACCCTCCAGCTAAATAAATCTCTCTTCAACTCTTTTCTAAAGGGACATCCTTCTATCTTGAGGCTGTGCTCTCTGGTCCCAGACTTCCCCACTACGGGAAACATTCTCCCTATCTAGGTCTTTCAACGCTCAATAGGTTTCAATGAGATGTGCCCTCATTCTTCTAAACTCCAGTGAGAACAGAATCAGAATCAGGTTTATTATCAGCAGCATGTGACATGGAATTTGTTAATTTAGCAGTACATTTAGTCAATACAATATATGAACTAGCAGAGAGTGAAAAAAATAATAAATAAAATAAAAACATAATAATAAACAAGTAAATCGATTACATATACTGAATAGATTTTTTAAAGAATGTGTAAGAGCAGAAATACTGTATATTAAAAAAGTGAGGCAGTGTCCAAGTGTTCAATGTCCATTTAGGAATTGGATGGCAGAGGGGAAGAAGCTGTTCCTGAATCACTGAGTGTGTGCCTTCAGGCTTCTGTACCTCCTACCTGATGGTAACAGTGAGAAAAGGGCATGCCCTGGGTGCTGGAAGTCCTTAATAATGGACGCTGCCTTTCTGAGACACCGCTCCCTAATGATGTCCTGGGTACTTTGTAGGCTAGTACCCAAGATGGAGCCGACTAAATTTATAACCCTCTTCTTTCAGTCCTGTGCAGTAGCCCCCAACCCCCCCGTACCCCACAGTCTCCAGGGTTAAGGAAGGACATCCTGGCTGTAGAGGAAGTGCAGCGTAGATTCACGAGGTTAATTCCTGGGATGTCTGGACTGTCTTACGCAGAGAGGTTAGAGAGACTGGTCTTGTACACGCTAGAATTAAGGAGATTGAGAAGGGATCTGATTGAAACATATAAGATTATTAAGGGATTGGACAAGATAGAGGCAGGAAATATGTTCCAGATGCTGGGAGAGTCCAGTACCAGAGGGCATGGTTTGAGAATAAAGGGTAGGTCATTTAGGACAGAGTTAAGGAAAAACTTCTTCTCCCAGAGAGTTGTGGGGGTCTGGAATGCACTGCCTCGGAAGGTAGTGGAGGCCAATTCTCTGGATGCTTTCAAGAAGGAGCTAGATAGGTATCTTATGGATAGGGGAATCAAGGGATATGGGGACAAGGCAGGAACAGGGTATTGATAGTAGTTGATCAGCCATGATCTCAAAATGGCGGTGCAGGCTCGAAGGGCCGAATGGTCTACTTCTGCACCTATTGTCTATTGCTCTCCACGGTACAACTACATAAGTTTTTGAGTGTATTTGTTGACAATCCTCAAACATTAACCCTTTCATTCCCAGGATAATTCTTGTGAGCATCTTCTAGATCCTCTCCAGTGTCGGCACTTCCATTCTTAGGTAAAGTGCCCAAAACCACTCAGAACACTCCAAGTGTGGTCTAACCCATATCTTAAAAATACTCAGCATTATACCCTTGCTTTTATACTCTAGTCCTCTCTGAAAAGAATATTAGATATGAAATGTAAGAGTGCAGGTGACAAAAAATGATGCTATTGACAGAGAGAGGAAGAGTCAGGTTATGAGATGATACTGATCAGTTGGTAAGATGGACAGTATAATGGTCAATGGGTTTAATCCTGATAGGAAACAAGCAAGAATCTGCAGATGTTGGAAATCAAAGCACCACACACAAGTTGCTGGAGGAACTCAGCAGGCCAGGCAGCATCTATGGAAAAAAGTACAGTCCTGCGGAAGGGTCTCATCCCGAAACGTTGACTGTACTTTTTTTCCCATAGATGCTGCCTGGCCTGATGAGTTCCTCCAGCATTTTGTGTGTGTTGCTTAATCCTGATGGGTATGTGGTGATACTTTGGAAGGGCCATTAAGGGTAGGACATACGTACACAACGAGTGGTCAGACCTGGGGGACGGAGACACTTTGGTGGGAAAGACTAAGGGTTCCTACAGATATCAGCCCATAAAGTGGTGAAGGTGGCATTTTGGATACTTGCCTCCATTCATTAGGATAGAGTCCTTAACGGCTGGGAGGTTACGGTACAATTTTATAGAATATCAGTTAGACTATAAACTGTAAAATGGCCATCAAACCACAGGAAGGATCTGATTGCATCGAGATTGTACATGAGAAAATTTTGCAAATGCTGGAAATCCAAGCAGCACACACACAAAATGCTGGAGGTACTCAGCAGGCCAGGCAGCATCTATGGAAAAGAGTAAACAGTTGACATTTCAGGCCTTCATCAGGACTGGAAAAGAAGTCAGAGTGAGGGAGGGGAGGAAGATGTACAAGGTGGTAGGTGAAAGGTGGAACTGGGAGGGGGAGAGGGGTGAAGTAAAGAGCTGGGAAGCCGATAGAGAAAGGGTTGGAGAAGGACGATTCTGATAGGAGAGGGTAGAAGGCATGGGGAGGATTGGGAAGGGGGAGGAGCACCAGAGGGAGGTGATGGACGGGTGAAGAGATGAGGTGAGGGGGGGAATGGGGCATAGTGAAGGGGAGGGGGCTATTACTGAAAGCTGGAGAAATCGATGTTCATACCATCAGATTGGAGCCTATCCAGATGGAATACGAGGTGTCGTTCCTCCGATCTGTGTGTGGCCTCCTAGCAGCAGCAGAGGAGGTCGACCGACATTCACGGGTACGTCGCCTGGGGTGGAATTGTAAGGGGAAACTCAACAGCTTTACTCTGGCTGGGGGAAGAGTCGACAGGGATACAAAATGATGACAGCCATGCTAGGGTGGGACGGTTTACCCTGCAGGAAAGTGGCCTGACGCTTGAGGGTAGATGGGAGGAGGAGAAGCTTATTTTCACCCAGAGGGAGGCTGGACATTGAAACACACAGCCCGAGTGGATGCTGGAGGCAGTTACTCTCACAACATTTAAGTGGCATCTTGACTAATGCTGGAGTCACCGAGGCATGTGGACCAGGTGCCAGTAAATGTGATTAGCATCAATGGGACTTGGTCAGCACTGATCTGGTGGGCCAAAGGGCCTGTCGTAGTACTGTATCACTTCATGACATCCCCTTTGACAGTGCAGCACGGGAACCTCCTTCGACACTTCCCTCCTGCAACGTGTTACCTCCCCGTGCTTTGAGGCTGTGATCCCGTGTTGTGTGTTCAGAATGCCGGTGGGGGAATCTGAGGTTTCTCCAACAAGCCCCGACTGCGTTCCATAGCCTGAATGGGAAATAGGCTCCACACCTCCATAAACACCACTCTCTGTACATTACACAAACGCTTTTCACGCTTTACACTCGCCCTGCACACGTCACCAATTCTCCACTCACACGCATCGGTCCTCCACACCTCCTTCCAAGTTATATCATTTTCACAGATTGTTTCTGTTCCTGCAAATTGGCTAATTACAGGCTGCTAATGTTATTGGACAGATTCCCAGGACCACCCCAAAGTTCCCAAACTCCACTCTGAAGTCTCCCGCCAGAGATCAAAGACTTTGCAGCGGGACAGAGTGGACGGTTGCCGAGTCCTGATCCCAACATCCCAGGGTGATCAGGTAATTCCAGACACTGGGCCGCACAGGGAGATATCAGGACGGGAGACCAGACCCTGGGGATTAAAAAATGGGGAACACGTTTCTGGAGGAGGGAGTGTTGGCAACTTTGGGCTGCCGAGGTTAAAACCCTCTGCCACCATTGGGGTGAAGGAAACTGGGAATGATTGGAGGAGCAGAGATAGGCAACCATGAAAATTTAAAATAGGGGAAAATTACTGGTTTTGCTTATTCAGGAAGCAGCATACAAGTAATCAGGATGAAGGCAAGTCAGCACACTGACAATGATTTTTGAAATACCCTACATTAACTGAGGAGTCTGTATTGCTGTGTATATTTCTTAACCTACTCACAATTCGGGAGATTTATATAAGCCCCCAATCTGAGAATCACTCTGGTAATTCCTTGATTTAAGAATTGTGAAATGCTCAGATTACACAGACAGAATCACAGAATCTGACAATCGGGGATGATAAACCAGCGTAGAAAGAGAGGGAGAGGGCACAAGGTATCACGAGACTGGCCTTGACCCAAGTTTGATGGGGCCAGTTTAATTAACCCTCACCTTTTCCAGTGGGGCCCACAACATTGTGCAGGGGATCCTTGAAACTGACGCCTCACATTGTCATTGCCAGGCGCTTGGCAGTCACCAGGCACCCTCACCGTTTAAAGTGGAAAGGGATCAGCTCAGCTCCTTATCATATTACACTTAAAGTGGCAATGCACCTAAAAAGAATTGTCCCTCTCCAAACACAGCACTTCAGATGAATTTAATCTTCATAATACAAGGAACCACACTTTACTGAGCAATGGGTCCCATAGGCACTGGCCAGCTTGCCAGGATATGGGCTCCTGTTTGACTGCGTTCATTCACCATCCTATGTACTGATGACACGAACTCATTCCTACATGAGAAATTGCTATTAGGCAGGAACCCAGATGCCTGCTGGGGCTTGTGTTCAAAAGGAGTTGGAGCAGAATTAGACATTCTGCCCATCGACCCTGCTCTACCATTCCATCATGGCTGATGTATTATCCCTCACAATCCCACTCCCCTGCCTCCTCCCCGTAACCTTTGACGCCCCAACTAATCAGGAACCTATCAACTTCCGCTTTAAGTGACTTGGCCTCCACAGCCGTTTGTGGCAATGAATTTCACTCATTTTCCACCCTCCAGCTAAAGAAATTCCTCCTCATTTCTGTTCTAATGGGACACCCTTGTACTCTGAGGCTATGCCCTCTGGTCCGAGACTCTCCCACTATTGGAATCATCTCTCCTGGGATGTCCTTGTGGGTCACTGAAGTGTAAAGGCATGAACCAGTGCACAGGCAAATTCCACATCATGGTTTATTGTTGAAGTGTTGAAAATTTTCTACAAGAAACATAACTTATCTCTGAAGTAATGTACAGTTATCAACAGTATTTACAATGAGATTGTCAATAGGGGAGATAAAAGGAGAACTTCTCCCTTGGCTGTTGATTTGAAGGGTCTCAAAATGAGAGACAGGTCACGTAGGGCTGAAATAAGGGATCCATTTCTTCAGCATAGCAGTGGCAAATATGTCGAAACTCTTGGTTATTCAGAAATCAGCACCTGGCTCACTCCCTAGTGCGGAGAGTGGGTCAGGGACCTGGAGTAGCAGCAGAGGCAGACTGTATCCAGAACTGGCATCCGAACAGCCTGTATGTTTCAAGCCGAAACTCACCAGGCCTGTCTGCCACACTCTTCACACTCACCTGGTGTACTGGAAGTCCTTTATACAACTGTGCAAAATATTAACAAATGAAGTAAAGATATGCTGGTGAATTACTAACAATATTGTGCAACGGTCCTGGAAATTTTGCCTCATATTGCCAGATATCCCTCCAGCCCCTGTTCAAATGGCTAGACAAAAATAACAAGACTTCAGTCATTTCCACATCCTGATTGGTGCTTTTAAGCAGAGTTTCATTCTCTGCCAAATTCAGCTTCCTGCTTTCCTGTTTACCGCAGAGCCTTGGGTCCCAGGGGAAGGATCTCTTCTGGTTTGGCTCCTCCTTAACTGTAAGGGCTTCATACTGCACCAGACACTGGGTGAGCCACACAGTCTGAAGCCCCAGAGCAGTGAGTGGGCTGGGATGGCGGAGGAGGGAAGGGGAGATGGCCAGCCCCAGTCACTTTCCGCAATATCAACCGGGAATGAGGGTGGGGGCAACCGTCTCCATCGCCTGGGTGGGAGTCAGGTTTCTCGGACAGGGCTCCATGGTGACAGCGACTCCCAGCCCGCTTCGCCCAGTTGGCATGGTGGTCACCTCGGTCCACTCATTCTTCTCTGGGTCGTAACACTCAACGCTGTCCAGGAACCCTTCCTGGTTAAAGCCGCCTATGCCACAGGAGAAAATGACATTTCAAATATTAATGTCAAGAAAATGAAGTCGAGGAAATGTCAAAGGCCTGCTTAGTAAGAACAGGATTCAACTGGTCAAGTGGGACACAGGAGGTAATGCTGCCAGTGGAAAAGCCATTTGGCCCATTGTTTCTGTGCATCTCTGCTAGAATGATCCAAAACTATTTTCTCTTATTCTCCCTAGATGGTCCAGTCCCAAACTAATCCCCTGTATATTAATCTCATTATTCCCACATAGATTAACCTTCTCCAGTGCAAAATCTGTGTAAAGAGATGACTCCATTCTCTCATTAGTAAACTCTCTATCACAATCACAATGACTTTCCAAGGCTGTTTTAAAACGCCTGCTCCCATGAAAATCCCCCGAGAGTCCCCTAACTCTCCTTGAAGCCATCATGCCAATATGCGCACTGTAAAGACCAACCATGCCCGATGCTTTGTGAATATGGAACATTCTGCCTCAATACCTGGTGATCAATTATTGTTCATTTCTGATGCCGATTTTAGTTACCTGTACTCACACAAACAGGGAGTTGGGCATTCACCTGAGAGACTTGTGTGTGTACACCACTTATCATGCTCCTTCACAGCAAACCTTATCTCCACCACATCCAGTTCTGAAGCAAGCCAGGTTAGATCACTGCAACCTTCTGCGAACCTAGCTCCCCAATTTTGGCTTGTTGCTTGTTCCTGAATTTAATGGCTGCACCATTGCTGCCCTTGCTCCTAAGCTCTGGAACTTTCTCCCAGATTTTCTCAGCTTCTGCTTTATTTTAAGTCACTCCTTAAAATCCACGTCTTTAAACCAAAGGTCACCTGCCCTGATACCTTCTCAAGTCCACTGCAATGCCTGCTGTTTCTCGCTCCACGGCCTCTCCAGGTACCGTTTTCTCTCTCTCTCTGTGCTTGGTGTCAAATTTTGTTTCATAACTGTCCCTCGAAGACAAATCCAAGGCATTTGATTACAACCACAATAAAACTTCCAAGTTCTCAGCAAGAGTTTTATGGATGAGATGTAATTTTGGAGTCAAATCGCTGAAGGACATGGTTAACAAGAGGCTATGGGAGAAAATTCAGGAGCATGGAGCACACCCAGTACTGGAGTGATGGAAGTTTTGCCTCGTATCTCCTTATGTGGCTTAAGACACCCTGGGGTTAATTGTACTTTATGAAAAAACAGAGCCTGCATCATACGGGGGAAATACTGATGTGCAATATTTAATGTAAGGAACAAGTTACTAGAGCTAAGAGTGTAAGTTACATGCAAGGGAAAATCTGCAGATGCTGGAAATCCAAGCAACACACACAGAATGCTGGAGGAACTCAGCAGGCCAGGCAGCATCTGGGGAAAGAGTACAGTCGACTTTCAGGCTGAAACCCTTCCATAGGACAGCTGAAGGGTTTCGGTCCGAAATGTCCACTGTACTATTTCCTAGATGCTGCCTGGCCTGCTGAGTTCCTCCAGCATTTTGTGAATGCAAGTTTCATAACTGGAGAGGCTGTAGGGGTAAGAGGAGTGGGCTATTTTTAGCTGATTTCTTACCACCTGGGTGGCAAGTATGTGGATGTGAATGTATAGTGGGGCTAGAGGCCAAGTGTGTCCTCCTTCCTGGGCTTCAGAGCATAGCAATCCCACGAAGTTTCGATTGCTTTAACATCAAAGTTCTTACCCAGCGTGTAAATCTTTCCCTGAAACGCAGTTATTCCCATTGCACTCCGACTGTGCTTCATACTGGCGACACACTCCCATCTATCATCTTCTGTGCAGTAACGTTCAACCGATGAAATCTGCTCCCGCCCATCGTAACCACCAGCAACGTAGATATGGTTACCCAACGTGACAACACCTGAGGAGGAATGGAGGAAGGTCAAACAGAGGTGGTATATAAATCGCCACCACCGTACCCCGTCATCTTCGAAACTGAAGGGAATGCAAGCCTGGTTGTTCAAACCTGCCGCATAGTTTGACACTTTCATCAGAGGTATAACGACTGGAGAATCATTGCCTTGGTTAAGGTGTCCTTCCTGAGGTGTGAGGTCCCACCTCCAATGCAGTAGGCCCAGATGGGCTCTACACAAGAGCTTTATGTGACAGGTATAACTTCCACACTCCCAAACACGTGAGCCTCGTGAACAGATTCTGTTATTCTTTTGGGTTACTTGTATCCAACGAGTAGAAAAAAAAAACTATTGACAAGATGGTAATAAGAAAGAAATTAGTGGTCGAAATCTTATTGATGCTTTAAATCTGAAATCAGAACAGGAAATGATGGAAATTCTCAGCAGGTCAGGCAGCATCTGCAGAGGGAGAAGTAGAGTTAACGCTTCAGGTCGATAACCATTTACTGGGGAGTGCTGGTGATTGTGAGCGAAGTATGAGGGGTGATTGATAAGTTTGTGGCCTAAGGTAGACGGCGTCAATTTTAGAAAACATAGCACGTTTATTTTTCAACATAGTCACTTAGTCCAGCAGTCGTGGAGCATATGGATCTTGGACCTCCAGAAGTGTCCACAGATGGGTGATTGATAAGCTTGTGGCCTAAGATAGAAGGAGATGAGTTATACAGCTCTCGTTAAAGTGGAGGAGGGAGTACATTCAGATTGGAGGGTTGTGACTAGTGGTGTCCCACAAGGATCTGTTCTGGGACCTCTACTTTTCGTGATTTTTATTAACGACCTGGATGTGGGGGTAGGAGGGTGGGTTGGCAAGTTTGCAGATGACACAAAGGTTGGTGGTGTTGTAGATAGTGTAGAGGATTGTTGAAGATTGCAGAGAGACATTGAATAGGATGCAAAAGTGGGCCGAAAAGTGGCAGATGGAGTTCAACCCGGAGAAGTGTGAGGTGGTACACTTTGGAAGGACAAACTCCAAGGCAGAGTACAAAGTAAATATCAGGATATTTGGTAGTGAGGAGGAGCAGAGGGATCTGGGGGTACATGTCCACAGATCCCTGAAAGTTGCCTCACAGGTAGACAGGGTAGTTAAGAGAGCTTATGGGGTGTTAGTTTTAACAAGTCGAGGGATAGAGTTTAAGAGTCGCGGGGTAATGATGCAGCTCGATAAAACTCTGGTTAGGTTACACTTGGAGTACTGTGTCCAGTTCTGGTCGCCTCACTATAGGAAGGATGTGGAAGCATTGGAAAGGGTACAGAGGAGATTTACCAGGATGTTGCCTAGTTTAGAGAGTATGGATTATGATCAGAGATTAAGGGAGCTAGAGCTTTACTCTTTGGAGAGAAGGAAGATGAGAGGAGACATGATAAAGGTGTACAAGATATTGAGAGGAATAGATAGAGTGGACAGCCAGCGCCTCTTCCCCAGGGCACCACTGCTCAAAACAAGAGAACATGGCTTTAAGGTAAGGGGAGGGAAGTTCAAGGGGAATATTAGAGGAAGGTTTTTTACTCAGAGAGTGGTTGGTGCATGGAATGCACTGCCTGAGTCAGTGGTGGAGGCAGATACACTCGTGAAGTTTAAGAGACTACTAGACAGGTATATGGAGAAATTTAAGGTGGGGGGGGGGTTATATGTGAGGCAGGGTTTGAGGGTCGGCACAACATTGTGGGCCGAAGGGCCTGTAATGTGCTGTACTATTCTATGTTCTTACATGCACATGCAGTTCAACTCTGAGTGATTATGTAGAAAGTTTGAAGTTAATAACCCATTGCCTTCTACCTTAGGCCGCGAACTTATCAATTACCCTGATGAGTTATTCAAACTTTCTGCATATTAACTCAAAGTTGAACTGCACGTACATGTGACGAGAGCTGTATAACTCATCTCCTTCTACCTGAGGCCACAAACTTATCAATCACCCATCTGTGGGCACTTTCTGGGATCCAAGATCTGTATGCTCCACGACCGCTGGACTAAGTGTGTAAATGTAGGAGGGGACTATGTTGAAAAATAAACATGCTAGGTTTTCTAAAATTGACTCCTTCTACCTTAGGCCACGATGTTATCAATCACCCCCTGTAATTATGAAAAAAGGTACCCTTTAGTTTCCCCAGTATATTCCAATATGAGCCTTACCAGCTCCACTACGAACAGATCCCATTGGGGTGACCGACCTCCATTCGTCCCTCTCAGGACAGTAACATTCCACACTGTCCAATCGGTTATTCCCATCAAATCCACCCACCACGTAGAGGAGTCCATTCCACACTGCCACACCAGCTCCTATGCGTCGTGTGCCCATTGGTGCTATGTGTTTCCACTGGTTTGTTTCTGGGTCATACCTATAAGTAAGGCGGTGAATGAATATAAGTACACACACTATAATTTTGGCAGTAACATTTCCTGATTCCACACTTTCACTTCGACCCCAGTGCCCTGTGGTAAATGCTCCTCCCCTCTCCACACAGTGAATGGGAGCTTGGGAATCAGGTGGTCTGCCGAATTGGGCAGGACCTGCCCAAGACATCACCCTCCAAGTGAATGTTGGACTCTGGATGTTAAGACTGGTTAACTGTGGAGGAAGCACAGAAACTGCTTCACCCAAAGCTCATTCTTCACACATTTCTAGGGGCGCTAACAAAACAGGGATAAAACCAAAAGCCAATGAACCCCAAGGGCCAAAAACCAGCTCCCCAAGTTTTGAATGCAAGTCAATATCTTGAATGATCTAGTTATCGTGGGTTAAAATTTAGTTTCTGCAGTTGGAAGATAGTAAATTTAACTTCACTATCTCAACACAGAGGAAAGTAAATGAGAATAACCGACCTGATACCTTAACAAGAGAAAATACTGGAGTGTAGAATGAAGGACGTAATAACATAGCACCTTGAACAGAGAGGTAAAATGGGCAGACTTAACATTGCATTCATGAATGGAAAATCACTCTTGACAAATACCTTGGACTTTGCTGAGGCCATAACTATAGCAAGCTCTCATACATCAGGAATTCTAATCTGACTAGTGGAAGTTTGATTTTATGAAAATAACAAAATAAAATTTCCTGTTTGAGATTATGCAAACTCCACTTCTAGTTTATTTACGGTATGTCCATACATTAGGGCAGTGCAGTTGTTGTCTGATTAATAGCAGCATCTTTGATCATTCGGCATTTTATGTGGGTATTCAATCATATTTAAAATAAAATCAGAAACTGCAGGAAATTCTCATCTGTGGGAAGAGAGAGAGTTAACATGATAGATCTTTGACTTGAAACATTAACTCTCTTCTCACAGATGCAGTCTGACGAGTTTCTCCAGCATCTTCCGTTTTTATTTCCAGCATCTGCAGAATTTTAAATCTTCATTCACTTTATCTGCGTTTGCTGCATTTCACATTGATTCTGCAAGGCTAATCATTATTAAAAAAAAGTTAATTGAAAGGTTTATGCTTCGAATAATAGAGCAAAGTACATTAACAACATTTCTGAACGTTTCTAACACAGCTGCCATCCTTCATTGCCCATGAATGCCAGGTGGCTGAGGGAACACGGATAGGCTGCAAAAAAGGGGATGTGTTGTACTTGGAGTTTCAGACTTTTAAGTTAGGTCTTTACGCAGGCTGATCAACAAGGCTACAGCACTAAGAGCTGGGGCTGATACACTAACGTGGATTGAGGATTTGTTATTGGGCAGCAAGCTAACAGTGAGAGGAAACAGAACTTTCTCTGTGTGTCAAGGATTAGTGCATGGACCCCTGCTATACATCATCCACATCAGTGATTAGTCGAGAGGGTTAAATTGCACACTTCCTGACTAAACTAGTGTAGAATTTCCACCTTTTCCAGCTTCTCACTTCATCCTCCCTCTCCCACTCACCTACCTTCCCCTTCCTCCGGCCTCACCTATCTCCTTCCAGCTTGTACTCCTTCTCCTCCCCCAATTTGTTATTCTGGCTTCTTCCCCTTTCCTTTACAGTCCCAATGAAGGGTCTCAGCCCCAAACATCATTTCTTTATTCCTCTCCACAGATGTTGTCTGACCTGCTGAGTTCCTCCAGCATTTTGTGTGTGTTACTCTGGATTTCCAGCAACTGCAGAATCTCTTGTGTTAATGATTTCCTGCACTAGGTGGGAATGTGAATAGGGAGGAAACTTCAATGTGGGAGCAGAGATGCAGATGACATATGGAAAGATATTAAATGATTTATTTTGGTGCAAAAAAAGGCTTATTACTTAAATGCTGAAAACTGGGAATGTTGTTCCTGCACACACGTCACCAAATGCCTTCACGCAATTTCAATAAGCGAATTGGAAGGCAAATTGCACCTTCAGCTTTTAACAAAAGGTTTGAATATGTGAGTAAGGCAATCTTACTGCAGCTGTGGAGGACATTGCTGGGATCATACTGGGACTGGTGTGTACAGTTTTAATTGCCTTACATAAAAGATGTATTTACAATAGAGGGAATACTAAAATGATTCCCTGGATGATGGATTTCCTCTATGAGGACTGGTTGAATTGACAAGTCCTATATATGCACTAGTTCTTTAAGAGAAAATTATTACAGAAATGACAGTGGGATGCAAAGAAGACGTTTCCTCTGAGTGAGGAGTGTAGGACAGAATCCACACTCTCAGCATTAAGAGAAAGCCACTTGGGACTAATATGGGAAATTCTTCTTCACTCAGAGGGTGGAGAGTCTTTGAAATTTTCAGAACTTGAGGGCCGTGGAGGCTAATTCACTAAGGTCATTTGAAACAAATCAATGGATTTCTGGACATCAAAGGAAACTTGGATTTAGGGGCGGTGCAGGAAAATGCCAGTTAGGCAGAAGATCAGTATGATATCAGTCAATGGCAGAGAAGGCCCAAAGGACCAAGTAACCTGCTACAAGGGGTGATTGATAAGTTTGAAGCCTAAGGTAGAAGGAGTCTATTTTAGAAAACCTAGCAAATTTATTTTTCAACATAGTCCCCTCCTACACTTACACACTTAGTCCAGTGGTCGTGGAGCATGAAGATCTTGGACCTCCAGAAAGTGTCCACAGATGGGTGATTGATAAGTTTGTGGCCTAAGGTAGAAGGAGATGAGTTACACAGCTCTCGTTACATGCACGTGCAGTTCAACTCTTTGAGTGATTATGCAGAAAGTTTGAAGTTAATAACTCATCTCCTTCTACATTAGGCCACAAACTTATCAATCACCCCTCGTATATTGGCTCCTATTTCTTACATTCCTACAGATGTAACAATTAGCCCTTTCATGCTTCACAAGCAGTCTAGCTGAACCCTAGGGGGACAGAATCAGAGTGAAGGGACAGAATACAGGAACATATAATCAGAAACTGGTCACTCACGCTTCTTAAGAATTATTATTCTCACCCAACAAGACTTCATCAAGCCCAGTTTCAATACAATTCCAACCTCAAAAGTTTTTGAGGAAGCTCCTGATATCCACCATCCCCAACCACAGCAGGTACCTTCTTTCTGTACCTAGTCAACTTGACTGATAAGACCATAAAACACATGAAGAATTAGCCATTCAGCCCATCAAATCATGGCTGATTTATTTTCTTTCTCAATCCCATTCTCCTGACTTCTCCCCAAAACCTTTGACGCCCTTACTAAACAAGTACCAATCAATCTCTGCTTTAAGTATACACAATGATTTGGCTTCCACAGCCATCAGTGGCAATGAATTCCAGATTCATCATCCTCTGGCTAAAGAAATTCCTTCTAACATCTGTTCTAAAGGGATGTCCTTGTATCCTGAGGTGTGCTCTCAGGTCCTAGACCCTCCCACTGTTGGAAACATCCTCTCTGTATCCACTCTTATCAGAAATCACAAGCTTTCAATGAAATCCACCCCCCCCCCCATTCTTCTAAACTCCAGCGAGCGCAGCAAACACTCCTCACACTCATTTATTCCTGGGATAGTTCTCGTAAACCTCCTCTCGAACTTCTCCAATGCCAGCACAACCATTCTTGGAAAGAAGGCCTCATCTTGCTCACTTTACCTGAAATCATCCCTTAATCTAAGAGAAAATGCAGTCTCTGCAAACTGTCCTCGCTATCCAACCTTATCAGCCTACGTGCGTTCTAGTGTATCCGGCCTACACCTCCTTGGATGCAATAACCAGGCAGAACCCAGTACACAGACACACTTCCATCACTCCACAATGGAACATGACATCCACCTGCTTTCACATGGAAACCAGCATCCATTAGATTTCTTTTTGTTGTAATTATTTGGGAGCTTTGGGTTATTTTTCCAAATTGACATTTAAATCTTGCCGCTCCTACCTGCTTTAAACCATTGAGGACACAATGATACTGTCTGAAATATGCCTTTTGATTTAGTACTTTATATCCTGTGATTTCACTCTTATATATTGGTTGCCATTTGCATGACTTTTTTTGCGCATGGGGGGGGGGGAAGTGGGGGGTTTAGTTGTTTATTTTCCTTGAACAGGTTCATGGTTCTTCTTTGTTTCGTGGCTGTCTGTGGGTAGACGAAACTCAGGAGTTGTATGCAGCACATGCACTTTGATAATAAATCTACTTTGAATCCTAGCTCACACATTCCCAATTTCACAGAACTGTTACAACACATAAAAAGTTCCTGATGCTGTGATCCATCAGTACCCTGGGCTGGAGAACCTGTTTCCGTGCATTGCTCTTCGAGTCTGTTTTGGGGGAATCTGGGACCAGAGAGCACAGAGCAACATCCCTTTAGAAAAGAGATGGAGGAATTTACTTAGCCAGAGGGTGGTGGATCTGTGGAATTTATAGCCACAGAAGGCATTGGAGGCCAAGTCATTTGGTATATTTAAAGCGGAGTTTGATAGGTTCTTGATCAGAAAGGGCTATCTAAGGTTATGGGGAGAAGGCAGGAGAATGGCGTTGAGAGGGATAATAAATCAGCTACGATGGAATGGCAGAGCAGACTTGATGTGTTGGCCATGGCAGAACTAAAATATGGAAGAAAACATCTAATTCGAATGGGTCAAGGACAGTGAAAGCAGACAAACCAATTGTCTTTGTTCTTACAATGAGGTGGAAGGAATGGAGGCTGCCATTTTGTAAAGTGGCTCTACATCCTCCATCTTGTGGACTGAAGTTGCTTGGCTTGATTACTGTTTTAAAGTGGACACAGCGATCTTCCTGGTAACCTACTGGAGCAGAGATCATTTCCACATAAGGAATTATTTGTGAGATGTTCTTTGGTTGGATATAGCATGCAGGCTTGTGACTGTAGGGTCTGGGTCTGCCCTGAGAGATTCAGGCTGGTTGCTGGTTCTGTGACTGATTTCAAACAAAGAGCCATAAATTACCAGTTGTCAGATGTCACTTGCGGAAGAAGGTCAATAATGGACACGGGCTTGGACTGGAGCCAATGAAAAGGTGATAAAGGACAGTCAGTTAACCCATTGCCAATAACACTGAAATGCAACAACTGGTAAGGATTGAATATCGAAGCAGAGGTTTTCAGATACAAGATAGCAATAACTCTCTGCAGAGACCCACCATCTCAAGGAGGAACCCCCATGCCAGGAGATGGGAGGAGGATCAATCATCTGGCCAGCCAGAGATCCCCTATTTCGGCGTTATAAATTGGAGAAGTGGTCTGAGTGAGTATTGATACAAAGGAGAACAGTAGAATATATGTTCTAAGTTGTCAGCCCGGGGTCAACAAAATTTCGTTGTTGTTTCTGCAGAGACAATGAAGTGCGAACTTTGATTAATTATGAGTTGCGTCGTGTGTTTCCAAACCTAGTTCCATTGATAAATGGTCAGCAGACGGGCTGAATGGCCCAATTCTGCTTCAATGTCTTATGGTCTTACTCTTACCCTGTTAATTATTAAATATCTTCTGAAACAATCGACTGATATTATTTCCATCACCTCTACAAGTTTCAGATCATTACTGCACTTGGCATATTAAAAATTGTTTTCCCTCACAAACCCTTATCTTTTGCCCCAGGTTTCAGTGCCCTGTCTCTAAATAGTCCATTGACAGGATCAACTTCTTAATCCAAACGAGGCAAGGTTTGTGCTGCAGCTCGAGCCTGGCCTCCGTTAATTCAGAGAGAATGCTCTATGGACTAAGCTGAATAGACAACCAGCTGGTTTTGGATTTGCATATTGTGTAACTTTGCAGCAGGATGAAAATTAACCTTTGCACTTTAAAGTAATTTATGAAAATTATAACCCTCATATTTCAGAATATGTTTGCTTAATTCCCTCTTCTTAACTCTAGTCTGTAAATATTAACAGATGCACCGTGGGGAGCATTCTAAGGGGCTGCATCACCGTCTGGTATGGGGTGTGGCGGGGGAGTGGCTACTGCACAGGATTGAAGCAAACTGCAGTGAGTTGTAAACTCAGTCAGCTCCATCATGAGCACTAGCCTCTGGAGTAACCAGGACATCCTCAAAGAGCAGTGCCTCAGAAAGGCAGCATCCATCATTAAGGCCCTCCAGCACCCAGGACATGCCCTTTGTTCATTACTGCCATCAGGAGGGAGGTACAGGAGCCTGAAGGTACACACTCAACGATTCAGAAACAGCTCCTTCCCCTCTGCCTTCCGATTTCTGAATGAACACTAACTCATTACTTTTTATATTTCTATTTTTGCACTCCTTATTTAATCTAATGCCTTTCACTTGGACAACGTCGGTGGTGTGGAGAGGGGAGACTTGCAGCTTGAGGAACTGCCGGTCTTCCATTAAAAAAAACCCTGCCCAGGCTTGCGCACTGAAAACTTTCCAAGGTGCAAATCCATGGTCTATCGAGACTACTGACTGTAATTCAGTTTTTTTCCATTATTATATATTTTATGGTACTGCCGCTGCAGAGCCCATAAATTTCACGACTTATGCCGGTGATATGAAACCCGATTCTGACAGAGCTCCTTCACATCTGCTCTGACATTTGCAGAAATTGTGTTCAAGGAAATACCCTACTCTGAGCCTCTGTCAATTCTTGATGCCTCATCAGAATATTTCTCTTTACGTGTTATATATTCAAATACCCCATGATCCCTATAAAATATATTGTCTTTTATCTTTCTATAAAATAATTGTCTTTGTATTTCCTACATCAGTGTTGTGGCTCTCATTTTCATAGTTATTATTTTATCATTTTATCAGAATGCGTAGTAGCCTGGATACCTGATGGTTGGTATAGATACCACAGGCCGAAGGGCCTGTTTCAAAGATAAGTGTCTCTAACCGATGCTACTGCATCTCTACACTGGTGTCAAAAACCACTGTGGGGGGGGGGGAAGAGGTGGAAATTTACTTGGGTCCTCCCCAACCAGTCCCTCAACCCTCCACCATGTCATTTGCTCCACTGCCAGTCTGTGCCCACAGCTCTCAGGCCCCGGATGGTCACTTACTTCTCTGCGCTCCTGTGGTGCAAGGAGCCACAGGAGCCACCGACAGCATAGATGACTCCGTCGATCACCCCGACTCCCACCCGGTTCCTGGGCACGCTCATGGGTGCCCTCTGGGTCCACTTGTTGGTCAGGGGGTTGTAGCAGTCCAGCGCGTCCATGTCCACGTTCTCGCCCTGCGAGTTATTCCTGCCACCCACTGTGTAAAAGAGCCCCAGTACCACACAGGTGCCTGTCCCGCTCCGTGGCACCGGCATATCTGCCAGTTTCAGCCACTGTCCTGTCCTGGGGCTGAATGCCTCCATGTTGGCAACAGAATGGTGCCAGTAGCCACCAGCCACGTAGATCAGCTTGTTCCCCCTCTGCCGGACGGGGGGCAGCTGCTTGCGTAGATTCATCTCCTGAAAGATCTTGGAGAGGAAGTCCCGGCACAGATTCAGCTTGTCCAGGATCGGGCACACTTGCAGCTGGTGCTTGAGGAAGCGGAGGGGCAAGGCGTAGATCTGCAGGGCATTAAGCAGGGCATGGAAGTACTGTGCCCGTCCCTCCAGATCCCAGCGCACCCACTCCATACACGCCTTGTAGACTTCAGTCTCGCACAGGACATTCAGCTGATCCTGACTGATGAGATCCAGAAGCTGGCAGTGCGTCAGGTTAAAAAATTCTTCCTCCTTGATCACCTGATGAAGACAAAGCATAGCTCAGGGTGGAGCCTGGGACAGTATCGCGGTCGGGGCAGGGAGGGAGCGGGGTGTGACGAGCTCAGGTACAGGAGGGCGTGGTGCAGAGTGGAAAAATGGAACATCGGCAGAATGAACACGAGACAAGTGGAGAGGGTAAGGAGAGAGAATTAAACGTTGCGTATCGGCACTTGCAAAACATTCCGATCGATAAAGCAGCACATTATACAGCTTAACAAAAGGCAAGGCAAGGGTTTAAAGGAGGCTGTAGCCTCTGAACTGACCAAGTTAATGGTAGAGGATAGATAACACAGTTATTTCAGAGACTGGAGGGAAACATGTACTTGGACCAATGCCTTTTGGTTATACATTAGCAAACTGGACTTTAGTATGTGGAACATCATTTTAAAGCAGGGTTCCCAACTTTTCTTTTATGCCATTGACCAATACCATTAAGCAAGGGGGCCATGGACCCCAGGTTGGGAACCCTTGTTTTAAAGTCTGCAAATGATACAAAGTACAAGATACAGACTACATGATCAATGTTGCACTTTCCTGCACTTCATAAGCTTCTGCCTATCCCCCTCCATCTTCCACACCCTCTCCAAAACACCATTTATTTATCCAGCTTCTGCTTTTCACCTCATTCTGTGTCTCTGGCGTCGAGTTACTGCTCAAAGGAAAAAAAAAATCCCGCAGAATGTATCTTGCATTGATGTCTCCAACTGCAGTCTCCTGTCACAAGGGGACACATCACTGTGGACTCTATCAGGGCTGGTCAGTGCCTTCTCTGTAGAGAAGGAAATCATACCATGTTCAATTCTTCAGACAGGTACAAAGTCCAAGCCCTGGAATCTTTTCTTGCATGTACCATAGGGTCACTGCATTTTCTTTGTAACATTGAAACCAGAAGTGTATATGCTGCAGAAGTCTGGTTTAACAGCTAAACTCCAACCCTCTCCAACCTCAGTGTTATGGCGTCTTTTTAATTGTTAGCCTGCATGATTGTGTTGCTTGTGCCCAGATCATTTCCATAATAAACTGTAGTACTAATTTCCAGTGTTACTTTCCCAATGTCTTACTCAGTGTAGGGACATTCCCCCCCCCCCCCCCCATTCAACATCATCTGGAAATTACAAAATTGCAGTCCCAATTCCCAAGTCCAAACTATTAACGTAAATAAGGAACCGAAGCGACTCCAGCTCCCATCCCTGTGGCCATCATTTGCCACTCCGGGTAACAAATACCAACCCTGCTTTCTTTTCCGCATTCTACATCTTATCTGGGTTATAATCCTCCTTAAGATTTTCAGTTCTTGTGCCTTAAATGATTTTTGGAAACTCAGGTAAATTATTTCCTACATAAATCTTGGAACGAGGCTGATCGAGCACTAAGCAACACACACAAAATGCTGGAGGAACTCAGCAGGTCAGGCAGCATCCACGAAAGTGAATAAGCAGTCACCGATTTGGGCCGGGAACCCTTCTTCAGTCAGGAATGGAAAGGGGGAGCCACCAGAACAAGAAGGTGCGGGGAGGGGGAAGGAGGACAACTAGAAGCTGAGACGTGAAGCCAAATAGGTGGGAAAGGTAAAGGGCTGGAGCAGAAGGAATCTGACAGGAGAGGAGAGTGGACCATGGGAGAACGGGAAGGAGGAGGGGACCCAGGGGCAAGTGAGAAGTAAAATACCAGAGTGGGGAATAGAAGAAGAGGGGAGATGGAGGGAAAACACTTTCACCAGATGGAGAAATCGATATTCATGCCATCAGGTTGGAGGATACCCAGACGGAATACAAGATGTTGTTCCTCCACCCTGAGGGTGGCCTTATCTTGGCACAAGAGGAGACCATGGACTGACACGTCGGAATGGGAATCAGAATTAAAACGTTTGGCCACTGGGAGGTTCCACTTGTGGCGGATGGAGTAGAGCAGCTCGACGAAGCGGTCCCCTGTTCACGACGGGTCCCACCAATGTAGCAGAGGCCCCATCGGGAGCGCCGGACATAACAGACAACCCCAGCGGGTTTTGCAGGTGTGGTGCTGCCTCACCTGGAAGGGCCGTTTGGGGCCCTGAATGGAGGTGACGGAGGAGGTGAAGCTCTTAGGCCACTCGCAGGGATAAGTTCCAGGAGGGAGATTAGTGAGGAGGAAGGGATGGACAGGGGAATCAGAAAGGCAGCGATCCTTGCGGAAAGTGGAGAGGAGAAGGGGAGGTAAAGACATGTTTAATGGTGGTACCCCTTTGGAGGTGGTGTAAGTTGCAGAGGATGATGTGTTGGATGCAGAGGCTCATGGGGTGGAACTTCATCTCTTACAGCTAATCACTGAAAGCACACTGCTACTTGAAAAAAACAAATCATTTTTAATATATTTCCAATTTATAGATGTTGCTGTACTGTAACTTTGACTAAGGATTCCATTATCTACCCTATTAGAGGACTGGTTGACAAATTTCACGACACATGCCGGTGATAATAAACCTGCTTCTGATTCTGGCTTATGGTTCCTTGAAACTACTAAATGCTGAGGCAAAAGCACATGAAAGTCAAATATTATTATTCAGAGGAAAAGAAGTCAAGGGATGTCTGGTGAAATGAGCAATCTGTTGACAAAGCACCGGGAAGCCGATTAGGGCTGATGCCTTTGGTATGGTGTTTGAGGAGTGGAGACGGAACCGCGGGGGTTAGCAAGTTAACCCTAACCCCGGGTTCACCAAGGAATTCTTTTCATGTTATTTTCAGGACTTGGGACATTTCGGGTGCGCCAGCTTTACTGCCCAACCCCAAATGCCCCTGAGCTGGTAAAGGGAAACCAGCACCTTATATGACCACAGCTGGACCCACTTTTGCTGGGTTTACCTCAGTGAAGTGTATGTTGACGTACTGCTTGGCCTTCTGGTGGAGCTTGGTGCAGCCAATTTGCTCAGCAAACTGGCAGATGCCAATGACGTTGGATGAGTCCATGTTCTTGACCAGGAAGTCGGAGCAGGCATTGATCACACCCTCCATTTGGTACATGCTGCTGGCTAGCATCAGCTGCTGCACGCACTGCTCGTCCACCGAGATCAGGGAGGTGTAGGCAAACTCAATCAGGGTCTCCATCGCCCTGGGCTCGACGCCCTCTAGCTTCACCTCAGAGGCCTGGTGCTCCTTCAGGTCGCTGGTGAACATGGCCCTGAAGACTGGGCTGCTGGCCGCCAGGACCAGCCGGTGAGCAGCAAACACTTGCTCCTTCCCGTTGTGGGTCACGCGCAGCATCACGTCGCACAGCTGCTTGTCCCGCCTCATGTCGTGCATCACAGCCAACGCCTGGCAAGAGTGGCATGTCAGATTGTGATCCATGTGCCCGTGCCTCTTTAAGGATGGGATATCAACCGCTGCCACATTAACCAACCACCTGCCGTCTCTCCTCCTGGAGCAGAACATTTAATTCACTGGGACCCGTATCCCCCTCCCTTCTACACAGGAATGGCTGCTTGTGAGCAGTTTATTTGGGAGCTTTCTCTTACTAAGCCTCAGGTTATAGCCCTAGCACTGAGATCCTCGATCCTCATTGCCTGCTCAATGTCAATCCAACAAAATTGGTTACTTATCCTAGACTCTTCCTTTTATGTTCTGGGAGTCAGATCCCCCCCTCATGGCTCAGAGATTTTGTGTGGGAGAAGCCAGACATGAAGATCAGTACAGTAAAGGTTAACAAGATTAATCAGCAAATCTGGATCAACTGAAATTAAGATTTAGTCCCCATGTACTGATCGCAAATTCCATTTGGAGATGTCACATTGTCTCATATTCTCGTTGGCAGACTGGAATGCAGGAGTCTGTGGAATGTGGCTGTGGTTGACATGAGCTTCGGTTGATCAGACTGCAACCCTTCCCTTTCAGTAACAATACACTCCTCTGTCCAGACTAAGTGGCGAAAAGATGGAAGAGGAGGCGTCCTCAGCAGTTAAAGTGCACGCACGTTCTCCAAGCTCAGCAGTCCTAACGGGATCCTCCAAGTGAAACCACAGACAGCGCTGCACAAAGGAAAGAGAGCTGACGTCAGTCCATCGTGAAAAATGTAACGCCAATAACTTTTTAAATACCGATTCGGTGCTGGGACCGTCTGTGCCAGACACTCTCTCTCTCACACAGACACACAATCACCTCATGCCCTCTTTCTGCCCTCCAGGTTTCTTTCTCAAGTGCTCTCTTGCATTTCTTATACTCCATAAGTGCCTCATTTGTTCTTACCTGCCTATGTCTGCTATTTCACTCCTTTTTCTTAACCAGGACCTCAGTATTTCTTGAAAACCAAAGTTAGCCTTGCTTTTTACTCTGACAGGAACACACAAGCTTTCTACTCTTAAAATATCACTTTTGAAGCCCTCCCACTTACCAAGCACACCTTTGCCAGAAAACAACCTGTCCTAATCCACACTTGCCAGAACCTTTCTGATACCATCAAAATCATCCTTTCTCTACCCCAGAATCTCAACCTGTGGACCAGGCCTTTTCTTCTCCATAACTTTCTTGAAATTAATACGATCATTTAGAACAGAGATGCGGAAAAACTTTTTCACCCAGAGAGTGGTGGATATGTGGAATGCTCTGCCCCAGAAGGCAGTGGAGGCCAAGTCTCTGGATGCATTCAAGAGAAAGTTAGATCGAGCTCTTATAGATAGCGGGGTCAAGGGATATGGGGAGAGGGAAGGAACGGGGTACTGCTTGTGTGTGATCAGCCATGATCACAGTGAATGGCGGTGCTGGCTAGAAGGGCCTAATGGCCTACTCCTGCACCTACTGTCTATTGTCTATTGATTACTACATGCAAAGTGTTTCCCTACGCATACTCCTGTCACCTTCCCTGTTTTGTTCCTAATAGGAGATCCAGGCTCACTCTCTCTCTAGTTGGGACCTCTACATATTGATTACGGAGACTTTCCTGGATACATCTGACAAGCTGTAGCCCATCCCGCCCTGACTAGTAATGCCACCCGTTCCCCTTTAATCCCTCCCGCACTTATCATATCTAAAGCAACAAAACCCTGGAACACTGAGCTGCCAGTCCTGCCCCTCTTGCAACCAAGTCTAACGGCTATTTAGGAGTCATGATATTCTGTGCCAGTGTTTCTTACGTGTATTATAGTAACTAGTCACATTAGTGGGGGTGTGGTAAAAGCGAAGGGGATAAATTACTTATTCATGCTTACTTAATTGCAGTTTGTAGCCTGGGGTCAGCAGAGGTCATATCTTTACTGACCGCTGAGATAACGCTCCATAATGCCTAACTGTATGTTTGCTAATTGCTAATAAAGGATTGGAATGGGGAGTTGGACTCTTTGGAGTGATCAATGGAGCTTTGGGTGTCACGCAAGTAGAACAACTCTGTCTGGAACAATTGTTCTATTTTGATTTTGGATCCATTTTTGCCGCTACAGGCTACAACTGGCATAATTCCACATGCTGATCCATGGGCTAAGCTTTCCTACCTTACCTACAATACTCCTTGCATTGAAATAGACTCAATTCAGAATATTATTCCCAGCATGTTCAACCTTTTTTGAGTCCTGCTTTTTTTTTTACGTAGGCTTAACAAAATCTTTTCCCTCAACCACTCCACTAGCTGCCGTGACATTGAGGTTCCTGTTCCCCAGCAAATCCAGTTTAAATGTTTATTGATGTCTATCAAAGAAGAAAAAAAACTGTAGATGTTGGAAATCTGAAATACAAAACGGAAGATGGCGGACATGTGCCTGCTAAGTGGGGCATGGGAAGATCCACACATAATCATACTGTGATGACAATAAATCTGTTGACAGAGGATCAGGGCACTTAGTGGGGGGGGGGGGGGGGGAGAGAAACAGGCAAAGAAAAAACTGAAGACAGTGGAAACCTGAAATAAAATGCAGAAGGTCAAGCAGCATCTTGACCAGATCGAAGATAACACTTCGGACTAACCAAGAGTTAGGTTTTAATTTGCCAAGTTGAGGGAACGTGGAAGGTGGAGAGAACAAAGACAATGCCCGTGATAGGAAAGAGACCAAGAAGAGGTGAATGACACAGATGGTGTTGTTGCTGACTGACGGGAAGAGGTAAAGGCTTGTTACTCACAGCTGATCCATTCTGGAAGAGACAGAAATAGGAGATGAATGGGCAGTAAAAGTGGAATAAAAATACTGGTAGAACAAGAGACAACGCATTGCATTTTACTTCCACTTTCCAGTAACCACAGTTCACAGCAGGGCAACAGCGTCTGTGGAGAACGGAACATCACAGGGTGATAACCCTTCTTCAGAACAGGACACTCCTGGTATAAACCGGAAAGGATGGCCACTTGAAATGAATTCAGTGTTGAGTCCTACAGGGCCTACAGGGCCCTTATCCAGTTGACTTTATCTTCGACTTCATTTGAATAGTGTAAGAGGCAGAGACAAAGGGGGTCATGGGATGGAGTACTAAACTGGAAGTTTGGCAGCACCCTTGCAAAATAAAGGAGGTTAACTCTAACATGATAGACCGATCTGCATTTCATTTTCTCCAGAGCAGGTAAAGATCAAATTTTGAGCACTGACGTAGTAACCAAACATATTAAATCACTTTTATTAAATCAACTTTTGCTTCTGATTCCAAGAGAATTTTACAGCGCTAACCGAAATGACACATTGAGAGAGCGCTGGAGAACTTACAAATGGCCAATGAGCCTCTAGTCATTGCCACAAAGGGTTTGATGGGCACACGTTGGAGTACCCAGCCTGCATGGTGGTTGGAATCGAGTAAATGGGAACAGTTATGCCAACCATACAATGAGAAGCTTAAGACACTGAACTAACAAAGATGGCACAAGCAACACACCGTAAATCAGCTCAGGGTATTCCTCAATGAATAACGCAGAGTTTTAGAAAGGACTCTCCCCTTTGTAAAGGTGCCTCCCTCCTCAATTTCTCTTTTCATGCTGCAAAGTCACATGATAAGTGAGGATAAAGCATTTGCCTGTGTTTTTTGATTAGTCACTGCTCATCAGCAACTGTGGAATTCAGAAGGTAGTTAACACTTTCAATTCCACACCCAAGCAACTGCAGAACTGCACGTGGTCTTCAAAACTCGGCAGGGTAGGGTTATACCCAATTGGATTGCTAGGTCCAACTGAAAAAGTATTATAACTGTTACTGATCCATGACGTACAGGGTTAACAGCTACTGACTCTCCCTGCTCCCCCCACCACAGAACAACACCCCTTATCACCAGGCATATAATCAGAATTGATCCTTTCATCTGTGACAGAGTTACACTTCTTCTTGGAGGAGACTTTTAATAGTTAACCTTTAAGGGCCAAAGATACACCACCACCAGCTGAAGCAAGCACAGAGCAGTTTTACTGGGTACTCTACAGCAAAATTTACCTCACAAATTTTCTAGTCATTTACAATTTCCAGTTTTGTGGGGCTATATATGTACATTAAAAAATGGGTGCATTTCCTACACACTAAAAAATACCTTCATAGCTCCCATGCACTTTGGGGTACACTGGGGCTATAAAGGGCATGAAAGAATACCTACCTCAAGGAAGTAGTTAGTAAATGCCATTTAAAGTTTGGATTC
Source organism: Hypanus sabinus (assembly GCF_030144855.1). NCBI lineage: Eukaryota > Metazoa > Chordata > Chondrichthyes > Myliobatiformes > Dasyatidae > Hypanus > Hypanus sabinus. The sequence goes on from NC_082721.1 coordinate 26,688,028, forward strand.
TGTTTAAAAAAAAGAGTTAAAGAGGCAAAACCTTTGAATTTGTTGACCGGTGCTTTTTACACATCTTAAGTAAACAGTTGCTTTGCAAATAATTCTGTCTAGCCACTCTATTTGTTTCGATCTAGCCGACCTCAACATTCTGAATGCAACTGTTACAGCCTACACCACCTCCAATCTCCAAAGCACAGTTATGACTTTCAGTAGTTATTGTGCGGAACAGATACTTTAATGTGAGGGAGTGCCAAGGAGATACTGTGCTTACATCTTATAATAATTAACAAAAGGGAGTCTGCAACTAGAGAACATTAAGCCTGGGTGGGTTTGGGGAATAATTTAATGTTGACTGAAAGGGCAAGGAGGGTGGTGGCTATATGGAACAAGCTGCCAGAGGAGGTGAAAATCATGAAGCTTAAAAGAGATTTTTGGATAGGTTTAGACAGATATGGGCTAAATGTGATTAGTACCAATGGACCTTGTTCGTCGTGGACCTGCTGCATAGTTCTGCGAGTCTGCACAATGCTCTTCTTCACTTTGAATTTGGAATCTACAGAAGCTTAGTGAGCTGACCTGTATAACCGAGAAAGCGCCCCAGCTTGAAAAGCAAAAACTTACCCCAAAAGTAATCAATTCAAGCAGCATCCATGGAGAGATGCACAGTTAAAGGTTTCAGGTTAATGAAGACTGTCTTTATGTATTCTGCCACTCACATAATGTTTTAGGGTAAACCTGGCCAAATATTCAAACCTGACCCTCCAATGCACATCCACAGAGCATCCCAAAGAATATTACAGCAAATAAAGACTCTCTGATGTGCTGTCACTGACAGAATGGAAGGAACATGGAGCCAAATTGCACACAGCAAGCTGGCATACAATGATAAAGAGCACATAAAGAGTTCCAATTGGCAAATAATTAGCAGCCAGGGCACTCAGGGAAATTCTGTCCACCACCCCCCGTCAACCACTGCTCAGTGGATGGCACCGTGTCAGAATGATGTGGGTTCAAATCCCTCTGCAGGTCATGAACACAAAATGCTCGATCTGACACTCGAGCAGAGTGCTGCACTGTCACAGGTACCACCTGGGATGAGGTGTAAAAGTAAAGTTACCTGCCCTCTCAAGTTGACATGAAAGATCCCACGGGTGGTCACCATTTGCAGACCAGGCTAATATCCTTTCTGCAGCCAATGACGATGAAGTAAATTATCTGAGAATTAACGCTGCGTTGCTTGTGAACATTTGCGGCGTCCCCATTTCCCGCAACAGTGACTAAGCTTCAAAAAGTGCCACATTGGCTCTGGGACTGAATTTATGTAGATGGTGACTTAAACTGCAACAGCAGCCAGTAACAGAAGTGGCTGGTTCCTTTAATCAGAAAGCACAAAGAGCTTGGAGCAATTTCCAAGCTTCTAAAAAAAAATGCTTTGAATGGTAAGTTTCAGTTTGACATCAACAAGGAAGGAAGTAGATTGTGTGCGTATTTCTACTGCACAACACCAGGATGCCCTAAAATACTACACCCAGAGAAGTAATGCAGGAGCTGTATCTACCAAACAGTGCACACAATCAGTTCTTAGCTGAGGGATATGTAATAGCCAATCTTCATATACAGTGGATTAATGGGGCCATTGGTTAATTGGGGCAGCTGCTTATTTGGGACAACTCTTAAAAGAACAAAATCTAATCGAGGAAATTGCTGATTTCCCTTCATTTATTTGGGACACCATACTACTTAATTGGGACAGGAGACTATTGCTGAACTAGTTCTAACTAGCATCAGTCACATGCCCTTGTGTGGCCATTAGATGTTACACTGTGCTTAGAGTGAACAGCTTTAAATAGCATCCATTGCGTATGTTTCTGTTCAAAAAGCATTGTGATCTTTGTCACTGATAATTGGTGAGAAATAAGACAATTCTGAACTGTTTTGCTCAGTGCAGTTTAAAGCATTCAGGTATGGAGATGGCGAAGTGGCCAGGAGTGAAAATGAAACGATTTCCCTACTTCAACAAGTTAGGAATTATGAAGAATTTGAAGGCATTGACAAACACCTTGAATGTTAGTGAAAATGAAGATTTGGATGATGCAATCTTCAATAGCGTTGTATGAAGGCACCTCAATATCTGTACTCGGTGTCTGCACTGGTCTTGTTGATTGCTTATGCTGGATGAATTCCTCCATCAATAACCATTAGGAACTGATACACAGTTTTGTAGCATTGTTGTAGTATTGGTAGTGTTCTGTATTTAATTTACAAGTTATTCAGTTTGTCTTGTCTATACCTTTGTAACTTTTTCCACAAAACTTTGGCTAATTAGTGCAGCTGCTTAATTGGGTCAAAATGTCCTGATCCCAATGTGTCCCGATTAACTGGAATCCACCATATTGTGCAATCAATACAAATGGAGCTTTAGAATAATAACTTCTTTAAAGTATTGAGCTATGGAAGATGTCACAACATAACGGGCAAATCTAGGTCATACTATTGTCAGGTGGCAAGACTCACCCAATCATATAGATAATTTGTACTGTGGCATTGTGTCAAACTTCAAGCAGAAGTGTGGGCTGCGTGGAAATGGTGTAATTATTGAACATTCCTGCAATCTGATGAAAATCTGGGTCAGCTGTGACATTCTTGCCTGAGTCAGAACCACATTCCAGTGACATTAGACATAATTCCTGGTGAGACACAATGGAGTGTGACTCAACCCAATACTGCCAATTTTCGGTTGCAATATTAAACTGAAGCCCCTCTGACTTATGGCTGACAGACCACATGAAACAGTATCAAAGGAAGGAATGGGACTTCTTTCCAGATGAAGCACCGACTCACTGGTATCCCCCTATTCTGGCACTTACTGTGTTGTCATGTCTACTGTGGAGATAAGACAATGGAATGAACTTTTTGTAAGATGCCTTCGTTCACTTCAGTACAGGTATCCTGATCTTCCAGCTGTCTGCCCTATTAATCATCAACCACACTCCAGTTCATTTTCTATTGTTATAAAAGTTCAGGGAACAGTATTTAATCTTCCATCTGGACACATTACAGCCTCAGTATTAATTCAACAATTTCAATTATCAAGACACACTGAGGCCACATTTGGAGTACTGTGTGCAGTTCCAGCCAACCTGGATGTCACTGAACAAGAGAGGGTGCAAAAATGCTACCGGGATGTGGGTTACAAAGTGAGGCTGGACAGGTCAGGGTGATTTTTCCCCCTGGAGTATAGGGGACAGAGGGATGAGAGACACAGATAATGTGAATAGCCAAAGTCCTTTTCCCAGAGAAGGGGTCCAAAGCTGGAGGGCATAGATTGAAAATGAGTGGCGACAATTGAAAAGGGAGCAGAAGGGCAACTTTTTCCCTTCCCACAGGATAGTGGGTATAAGGAATGAGCTGTCAGGGAAAATGGAGATGGTTAGAATCATGACATTTAAAAGGCGTTTGGATATTACATGGGCAGAAACTCTTAGAGGGATCTAGGACAAAGGCAAACAACTGATATTAGTTCAGTTAGACTACTCAGTCAACATGGATGAGTTGTGCCGATAGGGTAATTTCTTTGCTCTAAAGGACTCTACCCAGTTAGTCAAAACTGTCCACTATTAACTCACTCTCTATTCTCCCCAACAATACCGTTTGACAGCTGCAAGTATTCATTTATTCCAGATTTCCAGCAACAGTTCATTATCTCGCTGCCCAGCAGCTCTCTCTGCACTGGGTCAATCGGTTTGTTATTGTCCAATGCACAGAGAAAAAAGCTTTCTGTTTTGCATTCCATCCATACAGACCATTTCATTGCAACAGTTCAAAGAGGTCATCCTCCTCTGGCTTCTCCAACTTAAAATATGTCCATTTCCCATCTTCCCAGCGTTGAGCCAAAACCTAACTGTACCCTCTCTCCACAGCTGCTGAACGACCCAATGAGTATTCCCAGCATCATTTTTCCAGACCCCTCCAGTGTGCTGGCTCTCAGCTGGAACAATTCATCGTCCTATTCTTTTTGTTTTGGATCATCCCGTGTCCAATCCGGCGGTCGAGTTCTCCACTGTCTACAGGTGACTGGTTTGTCGGAAGCGCTGCAGACCGACTACCTTACCTGAGAGTAAGGAGAGCCCGGGCGACCGAGGGTTCGATTCCCTTTCCAGGCAATCCGACTGCGGGAGGCTGAAAGCTTCCGGTCCCCTCTCTCCGCAGACACACACACTCAGATCGCAGCGAGGCGTACCGGCGACCCGGCCCACTGCCCACTGCCCACTGCCCACTGCCCCCGACCCTAGGCGGCAACTGCGCTTCACGGACAGCCACACCGGGCCGATTTGTCTGGGCGCCACAGGTCGAGGGTGTGGCTGCATTGGGCTCCGTCCAATGGGGAGTCCCACAAAACGACGGCCTCCTCCTGAATTAGTTGCATTTTTTTTTCCAGTCATCAGCATGACTTTGCGTTTTGGCGTCTCTCTCTCTCTCTCTCTGTCTGTGCGTGCGGTTGACAGGAACCGGTCGTACCGTGGAAGGCAAACTAGCAAGTCGGCAGGAAACTAAGTAGAGATTTGCATTCCCCCCCCCAGCGTCCTTCAGCACCTTCAGACTCCCCAAAAAAGTTCCAAGTGCACTGTCTTTGAAAGGGTAGCCGGTGCCAGTTTGTGCGATGCAAATTGTGAAGAGGTCCAGATGATAGGCTTTAGAGCTATAGAGGGTTACTGCCAGGAAACAGGCCCTTCGAGTCGGCCTGGACACTCCAGCCGGCTACATAATGCACAAACTTAGCAAGTCTTCACTAGCAGAATGAGAGAAACTTGAGAGTGTCAGGGGGCAGAAGTGATTGCAGTTGCCACTACTAGGGAGAAGGTGCTTGGGATGCTGAAAGTTCTGAAGGTAGATAAGTCACCTGGACCAGATGGACTGCACCCCAGGGTGAGGAAAGAGGTGGCTGAAGAGATAGTGGAGGCATTGGTACTAATCTCTAGATTCTGGAATGGTTCCGCAGGACTGGAAAATTGCAAATGTCACTCCACTCTTTAAGAAGAGAGGGAGGCAAAAGAAAGGAAATTATAGGCCAGTTACCCCAGTTTCAGCGGTTGGGAAGACGTTGGAGTCCATTACTAAGGATGAGGTTTTGGGATGCATGATAAAGTCGGCCAAAGTCAGCATGATTACCTTAGGGGGAAATCTTGCCAGATAAGTCTGTTGGAATTCTTTGAGGAAATAACAGGCAGGGTAGACAAGGGAGGATATTATTTACTGCATTTGAATATTTAGAAGGCCTTTGACTAGGTACTGCACAAGAAGCTGCTTAACAAGATAAGGGCCCATGGTATTACAGGAAGGAAAGCAGCATGGAAAGAAGATTGGCTGACTGGCAGGAGACAAAGAGTTGGAATAAAGGGGACCTTTTGTGGTCTGCTGTTGGTACCAAGTAGTGTTCCTCGGGGGTCGTTATTGGGACCGCTTCTTTTCATGTTATATGTCAATAATTTTGATGATAGCTTTGCGGCCAAGTTTGCAGATGATACAAAGGTAAGTGGAGGGGCAGGTAGTGTTGAGGAAGCAGGGAGGCTGCAGTCGGACTTGGACAGATTGGGAGAATGGGCGGTGAAGTGACAGATGGAATATAGAGCAGGGAAGTGTATAGTCATGCACTTTAGAAGAAATGAATAAAAGTGTAGGCTATTGCTTAACGGGGAAAAACATTCAAAAATCAGAGGACTACAGTTCAGCATTCGACACCATAATTCCCTCCAGAAGCTCACAGATCTCGCCCTTCACTCTGCCTTGCTGGATCCTGGACCTCCTGTCAGATCGCCAGCAGGTGGTAAGAGTGGGCTCCCTCACCTCCGCCCCTCTGACCCTCAACACAGGTGCCCTACAGGGCTGTGTCCTAAGACCCCTCCTTTACTCTCTGTATACCCGTGACTGTGTCGCCAACTGCAGCTCCATCTACTAATTAAATTTGCCGATACTACATTGATTGGCCTTATCTCAAATAATAACAAGGCAGCCTACAGAGAAGAAGTCATCACCCTGACACAGTGGTGTCAAGAAAACAACCTCTCCCTCAATGTTGCAACAGCACCTCTTTCACCTCAGATGGTTGAAGAAGTTTGGTATGGGCCCCCAAATCCTAAGAACTTTCTACAGTGATACGATTGAGAGCAGGTTGACTGGCTGCATTACTGCCTGGTATGGGAACTGTACTTCCCTCAATCGCAGGACTCTGCAGAGAGTGGTGCGGACAGCCCAGCTTATCTGTAGACGTGAACTTCCCACTATTCAGGATATTTACAGAGACAGGCATGTAAAAAGGGCCCAAAGGATCATTGGGGACCTGAGTCACCCCAACCACAAACTGTTCCAGTTGCTACCATCCAGGAGATGGTACCACAGCATAAAAGCCAGGACCAACAGGCTCCAGGACAACTTCTTCCACCAGGCCATCAGACTGATTAATTCATGCTGATATAATTTTATTCTATGTTATATTGACTGTCCTGTTGTACATAGTATTTATTATAAATTAGTATAAATTGCACATTGCACATTTAGATGGAGAAGTAATGTAAATATTTTGACTCCGCATGTACATAAAGGATGTAAGTAATAAAGTCACTTCAATTCAAAGGGACTTGGGAGTCCTTGTTCAGGATCCCCTAAAGGTTAATTTGCAGGTTGAGTCAGTCGTAAGGAAATGCAATATTAGCATTCATTTTGCAAGGAGTAGAGTATATGAGCAAGGATGTGATGCTGAGGCTTTATAAGACATTGATCAGACCACACTTGGAATATTGTGAGCAGTTTGTGCCCCTTATCTAAGAAAAGATGTGCCAGTGTTGGAAAGGGTCCAGAGGAGGTTCACAAGAAGGATCCTGAGAATGAAAGGGTTAATGCATGAGGAGTGCTTAATGGCTCTGTGCCTATACTCACTGGAGTTTAGAAGGATTGGGAGATCTCACTGAAACCTATTGAATATTGAAAGGCTTGCACAGAGTGGATGTGGAGAGGATGTTTCCTATGGTGGGAGAGTCTAGGACCAGAGGGCACAGCCTCAGAACAGAGGGACAGCCATTTCGAACAGAGATGAGGAGGAATTTCTCAAGGGTGGTGAATCTGTGGAATTCATTGCTATGGATGGCTGTGGAGGTCAAGTGGTTGAGTATATTTAAAGCAGAGATTGATAGGTTCTTGGTTAGTCACAGCGTAAAAGGTTACAGGGAGAAGGCAGGAGAATGGGATAGACAGGCATACTAAATCAGCCACGAAGGAATGCTGGAGCAGACTGTATGGACTGAGTGGCCTAATTCTGCTCCTATGTCTTATGGTCTTACGGTTCTACTCTCCCGTTCATCAACTCCACCCATATTCTACCATTTATCCACACACTAAGGGCAATTTTCATGTCTGGGGGGGGGGGGGGTGAGATTATAACAGAGCATCTACTAGAATCATATGTAGTCACTGGAAGACGTGCGAACTTTAGCGATGTTCAAGAATAAAGAAAAGACCAGAACACTGTGGGGAGCTCCCCAATCATAATAGTGCACACAGAAGGGGGATGCCATCAGTGTTGTAATTGTATTTGTCCTATGAATGCAACAGCTCTGACAGTACATCACCACGGTATTGCACTGCAGCCTGGTCAGGTCAGGAGTCGAGGCTTGTACTGTACCTTCACCCTGATGTGAAATTGCAACCCTCTGAGACATAGCTAACACTCACTCAACGCCAGCAAGATAGCAAGCAGAAAGAGGAGGCAGGGGCAACAACTCCGAGTGACCGACTCCACTAAGCTACAAAAAACTGTTACTTAACCATTCATATGAGAGCGTATGTCTTCTACTGTGGGAGCGCTGTCTTAAGAGACACCAACCAATCGTCTCTTTATCCATTGGGATCTGTCTGGTATTTTGAAGGTTGGGGAGCTCTCCCAGCGTCTGCCACAATATTCCTACCATAGACAACATAACTAAGACTGATTATTTGCCCCTTCTCGCATATTGGAGTTTGTCAAATGTGGTGTGAAAAGTTTGTTTTGCATTTTGTTCATGCACAATGCATCGAGGAGTGCAAGGTAATAGTATAATGTACAATATTGTACAAGGTACAATAAAAGAATATGGAATGAAGTGTAACAGCTACAGAGAAGGTGCAGTGAAGGTAGATTGTCAGTCTCAGCAAAGGCTAAACAGGCTGGCTTTTTCTCTTGAAAGAAGGGGTAGGGTTGATCTTACAGAGATTTTGATAGAGGAAACAGTGACTGAGTTCACTGGCACAGGGGTCAGAGAGCTGTAACGTAATGCAATTACTAAACAATCCAAGCAGGACTTCAGCAGGATCTAACCTCTCCAGAGAATGTTGACCATTCCAATGGGGAATGGCCAAGGTTGGTGGCAGAGATGAACTTAAGGGAAGGATGGATCAAGAGAAAAGTGTGACTGTATCCAGAGAGCTGCGCCTGTCACATGACAGCACTGCCCTCACCTGGTCGGAGGTCACACCACCTGCCAGACAACATTTCGCCCCTCCCAACTAATCAATGCACACTTAACCACTGGCCACCTTAATTGGATTAACCCATCTAGCACCAAGCCGTTGGCCCCCTGGTGAATCACCTGGGCTGGACCCTCCAGCCCCCTGACCTATAAAGGGTGCTACATGTGCTTGGTTCACTCTCTTTTTGCCATCCTCGAGGGAGCACCCTGCTTCACCCCAGGCTGAAGACTGCAGAACAGTGCTGGAGATGTGTGGTGAGCTGTGCATTGAACAGAGTTGTGGGAGCGTTTATTGTTGTCCCTTTAGCAAAGAGCCATGCTTGCCCATAGTCAAGGGATGGCAGGTTTGTAGTTACTTTTCCCTTGATTGTATGTGTACCTGTACTCTTTCCCCACACTGTTTTCCCATATGTTGTACTGCCGACCGGACTTTTCCCACGCTCATCTATTCTAAGCACATTTGTGTGAATATTGTAGCCGCTTGTGTTGTTCCCAAGCTTTTTCTCCCCTTGTAAGTAAACTCCTTATTATTACCACTCTGTGTCCAGAGCCTTGCTTTGAGACCCAAAGAATCTTTCTTATTTCCATCACAACAGTGACAAAGAGTCTTTGAACTGAAAATTTTATTATTTCTGAAAGGTTAATCTTCTTCTGAAAGAAAAACAGGAGTGAAGTTCTCCAGAGGGCTCTGCTTATTCTGCTGTGAAAGATACTGGGCTATTACCCCACTTCTGTTTGTGGGGACACAGCAAGTAAAATGATTGCAACATTTTCTTCATCAATAACTACACTTTAAAAAAAAACTGCCAGAGGAACTAGACTGGTCCAGCAGTATCTGTGGAGGCAGAAGGACGGTTGATGTTTTGGCTCAGGACCCTTCATCAGGACAAAGAATGCAGAAGGAAGATCATCAGAATAGAAATGAGAGGGGAGAGGGTGGAGGCAGATGCTGGTAGGTGACAGGTAGAACCAATTAAGGGAGGGATGGTGGGGAATGGAACTGAGTTGGGGTGGGGGTAATGAGTATGTAACAAGGGGCGAAGGGATTGAAAAAGTGAACGAAGGGAGAGAGATCCCAAGAGAAGTGGTTGGGATGGGAAAGGAGCACAGGGGAGTATTTTAAATGAAATTGGAAAACTCAATGTTCTTACCAGCAGGCTGTAGGATACCCGAGCAGAATACAAATTGTGTCTTCTGGTTTGCATTTGGCCTCAGCGTGGCAGTGGAGAAAGCTGAGGACAGGTAAGTGTGGGAATGGGAAGGAGGATTGCAACTAGAAGCTCAACGTGACCATTGCAAATGGATCACGTGTACCTGCAAAACAGTCACCCTGGTTTCCAGCTGGCCTTTCCAGTGTGGAGGAAGTGCATTCTGAGCACCGAATGCAGAAGAGCAGATTTGAAAAGGTGTATATGAATCTTTGCCTCACCAGAAATGGGCGTCTGGGGCAAAACTACTTTTGTTAGCTTGCCTTTCAGCTGAGACAGAATTAAACAATACTGCAGAACAGGGTCCACCTCAAAGATTTGGTCAGTGTAACATTTGATCAGATTCAGTACAAGGTGTGAATTGCGGTGTGATTGTTCTTAACAAAACAAGATAAAGAACATACACAAAGGCCCATGTTACCTACAGCTTTTTGCTCATTTTTTTTGAAATGACGGTGCACAAAGGTGCTGGTATCTTGCTATTTAACCTGCCCAATATCCACAATATCAATTTAGAACTCTGCTGAGCAGATAGTGAAGTTAAGAGAGTTGCTAATTCAGCAAATTTTGAGTCAATCAATGTAACTCCAAGTGTCGCAACCTTTTCAGGTAGGGCAAGGGAGCAGGAAACCTCATCAACATTAACACTTCAGCTGCAAATCTTCTGGAGTCATCTATTGTATGTGGCACTCCTGATGGGGCCTCCTCTACATTGGTGAGAACTGCTTAGTCAAGCACGTCCACTCCACCTGCCAAAAGCAGATCTTCCTGGTGTCCAAACATGTTAATTCTAATTCCCATTCTCATTCCATCCAAAGCTTCCTCTTATGCCATGATGAGGCCCCCCTCAGGATGGAGGAGCAACAGCTTATATTCCATCTGAGTATCTCCAACCTGATGACATGAGTATTGATTTCTCCTTCCGGTAAAAAAATTTCCCTCTACTTCCACTCTTCTTCTATTCCCCTCTCTGGCCTCTTACCTGCCTATCAAGTCCCCCTGGTGCCCCTCCTCCTTCCCTTTCTCTTATGGTCTATTCTCCTCTCCTATCAGATTCCTTCCTCTCCAGCCCTTTACCTTTCCTACCCACCTGGCTTCACCTATCGCCTTCCAGCTATCCTTCTTCCCCTCTCCCCACCTTTTATTCTGGCATCTTCCCCTTTCCTTTCCAGTCCTGATGAAGTGTCTTGGCCTGAAACTGTAAATGCTTATCCATTTCCATAGATGCTGCCTGAGCAGCTGAGTTCCTCCAGGGTTTTGTGTGTGCTGTTTTGGATTACAGCATCTGCAAAGTTTCTTGTGTTTTTGATCAACATTAATAACCTCTTTGAGATCAGGACAACCAGGAGTTCAGATCACAGTAATGCTAAAAGAGTAACCAAATGGAGGGCTTCCATCCTCCTGCCCTCTTTCTTTCCAATCAGAGGAAATGGCAGCTACATGCTGAACACAACACCAAGAGCAAACCTAGGCAAATAGTGAACAAATGAGAAAGGCTGCAGACACTGGAAATATGAGCAACACACACAAAACGCTGGAGGAACTCAGCAGGCCAGGCAGCATCTATGGAAAAAAGTACAGTTGACGTTTCGAAATGTTGACTATACTTTTTTTCTATAGATGCTGCCTGGCCTGCTGAGTTCCTCCAGCACTTTGTGTGTAGGCAAATAGTGGCCCATTGCACTAAGTCATCCTGCAAAGAAGAGGGCCACCAGGCTGAGGACAGTGAGGTGAGGCAAACTGACTTCTGTCAACTCCAACATCAGTGGCAAGAAGTGGAAACTGTCCCGGACAGACATCAGCATCTGCTCCTCATTCAGTGACAAAAGCACACAAGCAAATCAGTAGCACACAAGTTCAAGTTTAATTGTCATTCAACCAAATGTGTGTGTATGTACAGCTACACAAAACAGCATTCCTCCGCAGCCAAGGTGCACACAGTACATACAGTTGCACACAGGACACAGCACACAGAGTACTGTGCAAAAGACTTAGGTACATATACACGTATATGTGGATAACTTGGGTACCTTAGAAATCTGCACAGTATAGTAGTAATTTTATGCATTACACTATCTGCTGCAAAAAAAACCCAAAGCAAAATTCATGACATACAGTGGCTATAAAAGTATTCACCCCCCCCCCACCTCGGAAGTTTTCATGTTTTATTGTTTTACAACATTGAATCACAGTGAATCTATTTTGGCTTTTTTGACACTGATCAACAGAAAAAGACTTTTGTGTCAAAGTGCAAACAGATCTCCACAAAGTGATCTAAATTAATTACAAGTATGAAACACAAAATAATTGATGGCATTAGTATTCACCCCCTTCAAGTTAGTATATGCATTCTTTGGCAGCAATTATGGAAGACCTTAGTTAGACCCCACTTGGAGTACTGTGTTCAGTTCTGGTCACCTCACTACAGGAAGGATGTAGATACTATAGAGAGAGTGCAGAGGAGATTTACAAAGATATTGCCTGGATTGGAGGGTGTACCTTATGAGAACAGGTTGAGTGATCTTGGTCTTTTCTTCTTGGAGCAACGGAGGATGAGAGGTAACCTGATAAAGATGTATAAGATGATGAGAGGCATTGATCGTGTTGATAGTCAGAGGCCTTTTCCCAGGGCTGAAGTGGCTAACATGAGGGGGCATAGTTTTAAGGTGCTTGTAAGTAGGTAGAAGAGGGATGTCAGGGGTAAGTTTTTCACACAGAGAGTGGTGGGTGCGTGGAATGCACTGTAGGTGATGATGGTAGAGGTGGATACGATACGGTCTTTTAAGAGACTCTCAGGCAGGTACATGGAGCTTAGAAAAATAGAGGGCTATGCACTAGGGAAATTCTAGTCAGCTGCTGGAGTAGATTACATGGTTGGCACAATATTGTGGGCCGAAGGGCCTGTAATGTGCTGTAGATTTCTATGTTTTATGTTCTAGATATAACCTTGAGTCTGTGTAGACAATCCTCTGTCAGCTTTGCACATCTGGACACTGCAATTTTTCCCCAATCTTTTTTAGAAAACTGTTCAAGCTCTGTCAGATTGCACGGGGTTCATGAGTGAAGTGCCCTTTTAAAATCCAGCCACAAATTCTCAATTGGATTAAGGTCTGGACTCTGACCTGGCCACTGCAGAACATTAACTTTGTTGTCTTTCAGCCATTCCTGTGTAGCTTTTGCTTTATGCTTGGGGTCATTGTCCTGCTGGAAAACAAATCTTCTCCCAGGTCACAGTTCTCTTGCAGACTGCATCAGGTTTTCCTCCAGGATTTCCCTTTATTTTGCTGCATTCATTTTACCCTCTACCTTCCCAAGCCTTCCAGGGCCTGCTGCAGAGAAGCATCCCCACAGTATGATGCAGTCACCACCATGTTTCACCGTAGGGATGGTGTGTTTTTGATTATGTGCAGTTTTTTTCTTATGCCAAACATAGCATTTAGTCTGATGGCCAGAAAGCTCAGTTTTAGTTTCATCAGACTATTCCAACTGACTTCAGAGTCTCCCACATGACCTCTGGCAAACTTTAATGGAGATTTCAACAGTGGCTTTCTCTTTGCCACTCTCCCATAAAGCTGCGACTGGTGAAGCACCCGGGCAACAGTTGTTGTATGCGCAATCTCTCCCATCCCAGCCACTGAAGCTTTAACTCCCCCAGAGTTGTCATGGGTCTCTTGGCGGCCTCCCTCACTAGTCCCCTTCTTGCACGGTCACTCAGTTTTTGAGGGCAGCCTGCTCTAGACAGACCTACAGCTATGCTATATTTTTTCCACTTCTTGATGGTTGATTTAACTGTACTCCAAGGGATATTCAATGACTTGGAAATTTTCTTGTATCCATCTTCTGACTTGTGCTTTTCAATTACCTTTTCGCAGAGTTGCTTGGAGTGTTCTTTTGTCTTCATGGTGTGGTTTTTGCCAGATACCAACTCACCAAAAGTTGGATCCTCCAGATACAGGTGTAATTTTACTACAATCATTTGAAACATCTTGACTGTACACAGGTCTCCATTTAACTAATTACGTGACTTCTAAAACCAATGGGCTGTACCAATGATGATTTGGTGTGTCATATTCTTTCTTTATCAATCTTTTTATTAATTAAAAAAGTACATATATATAAACAAGAGGAGAATTATCTCAAATATCTATATCAATAACAGTTCATATAAAAGGTAAAATAAACATATCACGATCATACATAGTACTAAACTAATAGTATATAATGAGAAAATAAGATAATAGATTCTCCTCTTATCATTCCATGAAAAGAAGAAAAAAGATAAAGAAACTTTTATAATTTTTATATACATAAAAAAACCCACTAAACAAAAAAAAGAGAAAAAAAGAACTGGGCAGCCCATACTGAGAGTAAAAGCAAGAAAAGAGAAACTTTCTGATCAAATCCAGAGTTTCGAGAAAGTAACTGGAAGAGCAATAAATCAAACCATATGAAAATATTGAATAAAAGGTTGCCAGGTTTCTTCAAATTTAAAGGATGTATCAAATGTCCGACTTCTTATTTTCTCTAAACTTAGACAGGACATAATGGAGGTAAGCCAATAATAAAACAGTGGGTGGATTGTGTGTTATGTTAAAGGGAGCAAATATTTATGCAATCAATTATTTTGTGTTTTATATTTGTAATTAATTTAGATCAATTTCATGAAAATTTAGATCAATTTCATGAAAATTTCAATGACATGAAAAAGTCTTTTTCTGTTGATCAGCGTCAAAAAGAGCCAAATTAAATTGACTGTGATTCAATGTTGCAGAACAATAAAACATGAAAACTTTCAGGAATGGGGAATACTTTTCATAGGCACTGTATGTGACATATGTAAACCTGATTCTGATATAGATCTTCATTGTGGACTGAGGGTGGGAAGGGGGCAGCGAGGGGAATCATGTTTGGGAAAAGGAGAAGGGAGAGGGGAAGGAGTAGGAAGCACTAGAGAGACGTTCTGCAATAATCAATAAACCATTTGCTTGGAATCAAATGACCTGGTCTGGTGTCTCAGTGCTGGGTATGTCTACATATATCCGAGACTTTTGCACAGTACTGTATAGTTATGATTGCACATGCAGTCACAAAAATAATAGTCCCTAAGTGGCATGGCCTGAAGATTGATGGTGCATGTAATGTTGTTCTGGAGCCATGTTTCTCCAAGAACAAGGATGCAGCAGGTCCTCATTTCATGCTGGATCCGCTGCAGATGGAAGTAATCCAATTTACATAGGAGCAGAAAACAAAAAGGAACCAAAGAGGAGTTAAAGTTTCCATCAAGGACCTGTGATGGAAGGAGAGAACCCCAGCACCCCAGTCCAGGGGACTGAGAGCAATGCAGTGTCTGATGTACCTCAGCTCTGGGAGGGTGGGAACCCCAGCTCAGAAGACCAGTGGAGAAGATAACCTGTGACTGCGAACCACAAAATGAACACCTCTCAGAAGCACCACCAGCTTCACCACAATGGAACTCATCTCTTAAGAGTTCCAGTTAAGATGGGTTAATGTGTGGGGAGTGGAGAAAGAGAGAGGTGGATTGGGTAGGGAAGTAAGGAAACAAGCAATAAGGTACAAGATAACACAAAGGGTTGCATAGAGATAGGAAGGAGATCTGAGGGAAGCTTGAAGGCAGTTAGAGGATGAGGGGTATGCTGAATGAGATGGGGAAGGGGTCAAGGTCTGTGGGACAGCAAGGCAGAGGGTAAAGTCATGTGTGCCTGAGATGTGGTGGCATTTTGGGTGTTGGTATGTGGATGTGTATGTGTAGTTGGTTGGGGCTGAGGGTGGGGGTTGCATTTGTGTGAGGATTAGGGTTAGAAAAGGCCACCTCCGCTCAAGAGAAAAGAAGCAGATCTAAGAGCAGTTGAAGGCCCAGGTCCGTTAGAAAACTTGTATCTTAAAGAAGAGCTGACGAGTGGAGCGAGTGCAGAAGGTAGAGGAACTTACTGATGATGATGACACGTGTGGATTCTTGAGCACTGAGGTAGTGGGATGGGGGGTGGGGAGGGTGGTAGAGACAGAGGCTGGAAGGTGATAGGTGGAAACAAGAGGCTGCAGATGTTGGAATCTGATATGGAAGGGAGTGATGATGGGCAGGTGGAACCAAGTGAGAAAGGGAATGATACTGGGAGTGATGGTGGAGTGAGGGGAGATGCAGAGGTGGGGAAACAGGAGAGAAAAAGTAACACAGGGAATGTGGTTTTCCTTAAGTTGAATGATGTGTGCTTCAGTCATCCATTTGAAGAATAGAGACAGCGCTTGCTTGCACACATTCGGAGACTGAACTCTAACCATTGACCAGTTCGGTAAAGTATTGTGAAACATGGGCTTTTCTTATAAATCACCAAAAACTTCACCATCTTGGCCCTCCTGTACAACACCTTCCTTAAGCAATAAAGATCCATTCAAAGTTCAAAGTTAAATTTATTCTCAGAGTACATACATGTCACCACATACAACCCTGAGATTCTTTTTCTGCAGGCATACTTAGCAAATCTATAGAACAGTAACCGCAAACTGTAAAGATCAGGAACTATAAACTGTAAACAAACTGTGCAAATGCAGATATAAATAAATAGCAAGTAAGAAATAACAATATAACAGAGTCTTTAGATGAGTGTAGCTTTCCCCTTTTCTGCAAGAGCCTGATGGTTGAGGGGTAGTAACTGTGCTTGAACCTGGTGGTGTGAGTCCTGAGGCACCTGTACCTTCTACCTGATGGCAGCAGTGGGAAAGGAGCATTGCCTGGGTGGTGAGGATCTTTGGTGATGGATGCAACACACACAGAATGCTGGAGGAACTCAGCAGGCCAGGCAGCATCTATGGAAAAAAGTACAGTCGATGTTTCGGGCCAAGACCCTTTGGCAGGACTAGTAATAGATGCTGCTTTTCTACGGCAACGTTTCATGTCGAAGTACTAAATGGTTGGGAAGGTTTTATCCATGATGTACTGGGCAGAATCCACTACCTTTTGTAGGATCTTCCACTCAAAGGCATTGGTGTTCCCGTACCAGGCCATTATGCAGCCAGTCAGCACAGTTTCTACCGCACATCTATAGACGTTTGCCAGGGTTTTTGAGGTCATGCTGAACCTCTGCAGGCTTCTGAGGACTCCTGCTTTTTTCGCAATAATATTTGATGGGTCCAGGACAAGTCCTCTGAGATAGTGATACCCAAGAAGTTAAAGTTACTGACTCTCTCCACCTCTCTTGATTACTGGCTCATGGACCTCTGGTTTCCTTCTTCTGAAGTCTACAATCAGTTCCTTGGTCTTATTGATATTGAGTGAGAGGCTGTTGTTATTACAACACTCAGCCAAGTTTTTAATCTTCCTCCTTTTAGTTGAAAGCCTGGAATATTTAAATCACTTCCCATACCCCAAGAGCCACCATTCATTGAGGACACCCACCACCGATGAATCTCATCATCACATCCAGTAAGTCAGTGCAAAGTTTGTCTGAGGAAAAGGGCTTTGAAGATTAAGATATCAAACCTGGAAATAACTCACAGTCAAGTTATTTTGGCGAGCGGGCAGGAGTCCATGCCAGGAAAAAAGCAAGCCGTAGCCGGCCAGCTCTCCCGTCCATTCTGCTCTCCAATGGACATTAAATTGGACTACATCTGTGGCAACAAAATACTCAGCGTGAGTACAGAAACGGATGGAATCCCGAGTACCACCATTCAGCTGATTATTTATGTGAATTCGGGCTACCAACCTACTGCCCTCTGCTGTGCCTATTGTCTTGTTTATTATTTATTGTAATGCCTGCACTGTTCTGTGTACTTTATGCAGTCCTGGGTAGGTCTGTAGTCTAGTGTAGTTGTTGTATTGTTCATGTAGCACCATGGTCCTGAAAAACATGGTCTCGTTTTTACTGTGTACTGTATCAGCAGTTATGGTCGAAATGACAATAAAAAGCCACTTCACTTGACTAATGTAGATGGGTGTAGTGTGTAATGTCTAAATTGCCTCAGTTACTCACCTGTGCAAACAGTGACAGCAATGACAATAAAAAGTGACTTGACTTGACTTGACTTGTCATTTTGATAGCAATGGCCTCTCCTCTCTTGCATGCTTGTGAGATATGAACCATTAATAGTGGGTACCCCAACCCATGGGAGAGAAGACATCAAAACTGTCTCTGCAACATCCAATAAGTTCACTGGTAGGATAAGCTTGGTCAATATGCTGAGCACTTTGGCCTGAACTATACTCAATGATCCAAGCTGGGCAGGCCATGGTGTTTGCATGGTCAAGCACAAACTTCAAAAATACCCTATTCTGAGCTCTGTTATGGGAAGAGATTACAGAATGGAAAAAGCAAAAGATTCTAGGATGCTCTCAGAGTGTGACATCCCTACTGATTTGTTGTATTTCCTGACACTGCCAACATCAGGAACAATTAGACCAGGGTAAGCAGTGGAAGGGGTGCTCCACCTGCCAAACTATTCAATTGCCCATCAAACATTTCCTGCCCCATCTGCTGAAGTATCTGCCTGTCCCAATTTGGCCACGACAGAACCCACAGATTAGCGTGAAAGCAAGTCATCCTAACACTGAAAGAATGCATAATTCGGAAAGTACTGACTCACTGTATAATCAGGGTTAAGATTTCTCAGTGTGTATCTGTACTGATTCACTGTTTGTTCAGGGGGAAGTATCACCCATTGTATCCTTACAGAATGGGTGGAGCATTTGGCCAAGGTGGAACAGAAACTAAGATTCTGGCAACAGCATACTATCTTCCGATTACAGTAAAGAACATGATGATCAGGAGTGAAGTAATCTCCATGTTGGTGTATGCTGCGCAGGTGTATGTGACCCAAACCGATTCCTGCCCTGCAACAGCCTTGTTACGGTTTAGTGCAGACTAAAAGTGGACATTATCTGCAGAGACATGGTGTAAAAATCTCTAGAAAAAGGAGAAAATTGTACCCCATATAGCTCACATCCTGATAATGACCTACTGGTCAAGCTGGCGCCTGCGTATCACGATCCTTCAGTCAATACCTTCTGGATGGATCATGAAACCATCTATTCTACTTCTTTTGTGTTTTTTTTTTGTCTTGGATGTGATTCTGGAACTGTTGCAGCCTGTGCTTTGCTGTTTGGAGATCATTCGGGTGTTCCAGCGCTCTCCAGTCTCCGAGAGGGTTCTGGGAGGCAGAGGCAGTGTGCCCCAGCCTCATGGTGAGAAGGCCATTGGACGGCTGTGGGGCGCGAGCCAATGTTTGTCTCCATTTTGCTGATTAAAGCAGTGAGGGAGATTGAAACATCGAGGAAAATGTGGAAGTTTGGAGATCGTTTGGGTGCTTGAGCACTCCGCAGTCTCCGGGATGATTCCGAGACACAGGCAGCATGTGTGAACCTTGTGGTGGATAGGCTGCAGGGCGGCTGTGGGGCACGAGCCAATGTTTGACTCCATTTTGCTGATTAAAGCGACGAGGGAGATTGAAGCATCGAGGTGAACTTGGAAGGTGAGCACTGGCTGCCTGACTTTTGATCGCTGAGGATTGCTCTATTACGTTACCAGAGAGGGGAGAGGCCGCTGCTGTGTCTGAAGAACGTCACCAAGGTTTTCTGTGATTTGGATGTGGACTTGTACTGTAGATTTCTTTTTAGTCCTACAGTTTTTTGTATTCTATGTTTTTCACCTGATCTTTCTCATTTTTTTGAGCAGGAGGGGAGTGAGGAATTTGGGGGCCGATGTGCCTGTTCTGTTTTTGTTCATTTTTTTGTGCAGAGAGGTGGGATTTGGTGGTCGATAATCATGCTGACTTTCTTCTTGGTTTCTTGGCTACCCAGAGAAGAAGAATTTCAGAGTTGTATGCTTTGAACATAAATTAACCTTTGAACCTTTATATATGGCTGCACAAAGCTGTCTGTAGGCATTGGGTATACAAACATTAAGTGTTATTATGTGTTACATTCCACCTATCCTATACTGCAAAAGCTGGGTCTGGCCACTTTGAAGATGATGCTCTTCTCAAATAGATCGACTGTCTCTCACGGAGAAGTCTTTGCAAAAGAATACTTTTGACCATAAGTCCATCAGTCAGTGATCTGCACAGAATATCTTTGAGGCCCTGCAGGTAACAGCAATGGTGGATTGTCAAAGTCATATGTGAGAATGCTTCACCAACCGAAGCACCAAGATTTTTTTTTAATTCTCCAGTTTAACATAGATAGCTTCCCTTTCTCTCCCCTGAAGATCTATTCCAGTTCTCCCTTTCTTTTCACAACAACTCCCTCAACCCTTTACCGCTCAGCTTCTTTCCCCCTCTCCCACATGCTCCATTAGCCCATCACCCACACACCCCTCCCACTAGGCCCCCCCAACCCTTCTTCCCACAGTTCCAGCTTGCCCACTATCCCTCCCTTATTTGGTTCCACTCTTTATCTTCCTTTCTTCTCCATAATCTCCACATCAGCTTCCGGCTTCTGTCACTACCTCCATTCTTCCCCTCAACACCTGACTCTATCTGCCAATCAACTTGGAATCACTTATCGTTAACCCTCTCTTACTCCATCCTCCCTCATTCCGCTTTAGCCTTGTCTTGCTTCCCTCTATCAGTCCAGATGAAAGATCTCAATTTGATATGTCCATTTTCCTCCACAGATGCCGAAGACCAACTGAGCTCCTCCAATTGATTCCGATCTTCCTCGTTCTACAGCAGCTGCAGTCTCTTGTGTCTCCAAGGCTGATGGTACGATGGTGCCCCGTCAGATCTTTCTTGCACACTCAGAATCTCAGTGCCACCACAAGCTGCTGTTATGGTAGCTTCACTGGAGATGACCTTTGCCCAGAAAGGTCTGGAAGGAGGTGCAGAGGTCTTGTGGTACAAGGTTACAGACTAGTTCACTCTAAAGCTCAGGACTACATGGTGAGGGTCACACTGAAGCTTAACGTAGCCACCACAAAGGCTCTATGGGAACAGATGCAGTTTAAGTGCCTATTGTTACTGCACATTGAGGGGCTGGAACCAGTTTAGAAATATATTGAACATTGTCATGAAACATACCACAGCAGAAAATCAATTATATTCCAATATAACAAGTGTTGTGTACATAAATAAAGTGCTCTGCATTGTACAATGAACGATCACATATTATGCATTGCTCATATGTTGGATAATTTATCAGAGATCTGTCAAGGAAGATTGAAAATGCTGGCATTCTTAGGAAAAGAGAAGGTTGAGGGGTGATCTTAATGGAAGTCCCCATAGCTTCCCTTAAGGTATAAAATATCCCTTCATTCAAAGTAAAGTTATTATCAAAGGACAGTACTGTACAAAAGTCTTAAGCAGATATGTAATAGCTAGAATGCCAAAGATTTTTGCACAGCACTGTATTTGTCAATGTGGAGTGGAGAGCAAATTTGTAAATCTGGTGGGAGCAAAGGATGTTGGGAATGGTGAGGGTGGAGTGCCGTGAGAGGGGTGTGGGACAGATAGCAGAGGAGTGCCAGGGGTGGCGGTGGGGGGGGGGGGGGGGGCGCGCAGGTGCAGACACACCCAGCTCTGAGACACCAGGCAAGGTAATTTGATTCCAAACAGTTGATCTATTGATCATTACAGAATGTCTCTCTGGTGCTTCCCACTTCCTCCCTTCTCTTTTCCCAACCATGATTCACCTCTCCCTGCCCCCTTCCCACTCTCACTCCACGATAGAGATCCATATCAGAATCAGGTTTATCATCACTCACATATGTTACGAAATTTGTTTTTTTTTGTGGAGCAGTAGAAACATAGAAGATAGGTGCAGGAGTAGGCCATTCAGCCCTTCCAGCCTGCACCGCCATTCAGTATGATCATGGCTGATCATCCAACTCAGAACCCTGTACCTGCTTTCTCTCCATACCCCCGATCCCTTTAACCACAAGGGCCATATCTAACTTCCTCTTAAGTATAGCCAATGAACCGGCCTCAACTGTTTCCTGTGGTAGAGAATTCCACAGATTCACCACTCTCTGTGTGAAGAAGTTTTTCCTCATCTTGGTCCTAAAAGGCTTCCCCGTTATCCTTAAACCGTGACCCCTCGTTCTGGACTTCCCCAACGTCGGAAACAATCTTCCTGCATCTAGCCTGTCCAATCCCTTCAGAATTTTATACGTTTCAGTAAGATCCCCCCTCAATCTTCTAAATTCCAGTGAGTATAAGCCTAGTTGATCCAGTCTTTCTTCATATGAAAGTCCTGCCATCCCAGGAATCAATCTGGTGAACCTTCTCTGTACTCCCTCTATGGCAAGAATGTTTTTGCTCAGATTAAGGGACCAAAACTGCACACAATATTCCAGGTGCAGTATCACCAAGGCCTTGTACAACTGCAGTAGAACCTCCCTGCTCCTGTACTCAAATCCTTTTGCTATGACTGCCAACATACCATTTGCCTTTTTCACCGCCTGCTGTACCTGCATGCCCACCTTCAATGACTGGTGTACAAAGACACCCAGATCTCGTTGCATCTCCCCTTTTCCTAATCAGCCACCGTTCAGATAATAATCTGTTTTCCCGTTCTTGCAACCAAAGTGGATAAGCTCACATTTATCCACAGTAAATTGCATCCGCCATGAATTTGTCCACTCACCTAACCTATCCAAGTCACCCTGCATCCTTTTAGCATCCTCCTCACAGCTAACACCGCCGCCCAGCTTTGTGTCATCCGCAAACTTGGAGATGCTGCATTTAATTCCCTTGTCTAAATCGTTAATATATATTGTAAACAACTGGGGTCCCAGAACTGAGCCTTGCAGTACCCCACTAGTCACTGCCTGCCATTCTGAAAAAGTCCCGTTTACTCCCACTCTTTGCTTCCTGTCTGCCAACCAATTCTCTATCCACATCAATATCATACCCCCAATACCGTGTGCTTTAAGTTTGCACACTAATCTCCTGTGTTGGACCTTGTCAAATGCCTTTTGAAAATCTAAATATACCACATCCACTGGCTCTCCCCTATCCACTCTACTAGCTAGATCTTCAAAAAATTCTGTAAGATTCTTCAGACATGATTTTCCTTTCACAAATCCATGCTGATGTTGTCTGATGATTTCACCTCTTTCCAAATGTGCTGTTATCACATCTTTGATAACCGACTCTAGCATTTTCCCCACCACCGATGTCAGACTAACCGGTCTATAATTCCCCAGTTTCTTTCTCCCTTTTTTAAAAAGCCACCCTCCAATCCTCAGGAACTAATCCAGAATCTAAGGAGTTTTGAAAAATTATCACTAATGCATCCACTATTGCTTGAGCTACTTCCTTAAGCACTCTGGGATGCAGACCATCTGGCCCTGGAGATTTATCTGCCCTTAATCCCTTCAATTTACCTAACACCACTTCCCTACTAACATGTATTTCCCTCAGTTCCTCCATCTCACTAGACCCTCGGTCCCTTACTATTTCCAGAAGATTATTTATGTCCCCCTTAGTGAAGACAGAACCAAAGTAGTTATTCAATTGGTCTGCCATGTCTTTGTTCCCTATGATCAATTCACCTGTTTCTGACTGTAAAGGACCTACATTTGTCTTGACCAATCTTTTTCTTTTCAGGTATCTATAAAAGCTTTTACAGTCAGTTTTTATGTTCCCTGCCAGCTTTCTCTCATAATCTTTTTTCTCTTTCCTAATTATGCCCTTTGTCCTCCTCTGCTGGTCTCTGAATTTCTCCCAGTCCTCAGGTGTGGCACTTTTTTTTTGCTAATTTATATGTTTCTTTTTTGGACTTGATACTATCCCTAATTTCCCTGGTCAGCCTCGGGTGCACTACCTTCCCAGTAAAATGCAATACATAAAATTACTGCAGTACTGTTCAAATATCCTTGGCACCCTAGCTACATATATTTGTCTAAGGCTTTTGCAGAGTACATGTCACCATATACTACTCTGAGATTCATTGTCTTACAGGCATTCACAGTAAGTACAAAGAAATAGAATCATTGAACAACTGCACACAAAAAAAGACTGTAAAAGACAACAAACAGCGCAAATGCAAAAAAAAGTAATAAGTATTGAAAATGTGAGCTGAAGCATCCTTGAACGTGAATCCATAGGTTCTGGAATCAATTCAGTGTTGGGGTAAATGGAATTATCCACTCTGGTTTCAGAGTCTGATGGTGCAGCGGTAATGAGTGTTCCTGAACCTGGTGGTGTAGGAACTGAGTGAGATGAGAGCACGGTCTGGACGGTAGGGATCCTGAATGATGGGTGCTGCTTTCCTGCGACAGTGCTCTTCAATGGTAGGGAGGGCTTTACCTGTGATGGACTGGGCAGTATCCACTATTTTTTGTAGGCCTTTCCGTTCAAGGGCATTGGTGTTTCCATTCCAGTCCATGATGCAACCAGTCAGGCTACTTTCTACTGTACATCTAAACACATTTGTCAAAGCTTTGGATGACATGCGGAATCTTCGCAAACCTGAGTGGAGCCACAGCTGTGCTTTGTTTGTAATGGCACATGTGCTGGACCCAGGACTCACTCCTCTGAAATGATAACATCGAGGAATTCAAAGCTGCTGACCTACTCCACCTCTGATCCCCTGAAGAGGATTGGCTCACAGACCTCTGGTTTTCTCCTCCTGTATCAATGAGCAACTCTGGTCCTGTATCAGTTTAATTGCCAATTCAAGAGGAATTTCTTAATCGAATGATTTGGTAATGATAAGTTCTTTCCACTTGTGGGATGTGAGCATTGCTGGCCAGGCTGAAATAATTGTCCATGTCTGGTTGTCCATGAGCAATCACGTTGCAATTTCTGCATGAGGAGCAATTTCTTTAGCTGGAGGGTGGCAAATCTGTGGAATTCATTGCCACAGATGGCTGTGGAGGCCAAGTAATTGGGTATATTTAAAGCAGAGGTTGTTATGTTCTTGATTAGTAAGAGTGGTCAAAAGTTACAGAGTAGGGTTGAGAGGGATAATAAACCAGCCATGATGGAATGGTGGAGCAGACCTGATGGGCCAAATGGTCTAACTATACCCTTATTCCTTATGGTCTTATTCCATGTGATGGACATGCTCCTACAGTGTGATAATGAAAGGAGTCCAAGGCAGCTATAAAAGGAGATCAGAGACTGACTATCCTGTGGTGAGAGACTCGTCTGAGAAGGATTTCATCCATTTGAAAGTCAAAAGGATGATCATTGCCTAGATGACTGTGGTGCCACAAACTGTCAGGAGGTTTGATATCATACTAGACAAAGCAGCACCTCATCTCTTAGCCTAACAATTTTATTCCCTCTACTACAAGCGTACAGTGCACACAATTTGAAAATTAACTTTCACTTATTTGTTTAGGCTTCTTTGACAACACTTCCCAAACCCATGACTAAACCAACTAGAGGGTCAAAGGCAGAAAGCTTGTGAGAACACAACCACCTGTAGACTCCCATCCAAGTCGTACATCATCCTGAATTGAATAGACTTCTGGAATTTCATCAACAGTGTCTGAATCCTTGAGTTTCCTACCAAACAGCACTGCGAGAGCTATTTCACTGGGGAACCGCAGTGGTTAAGGTCCGTGGTTCACCACCATCTTTTCAAAGGGAATTGGAGATGGACAATAAAATGCTAACTTTGCCAATGATGCCCAGATGCCAAAACTGAATAAAAATAGACACACACACACACACAGTGATGATGAAGGGACTAATGATAAACCTTCAAGTTAAGTGACGCATGACTTGGAGGAGAGCGGATAGAGAGGTGGTAACGGTGGAGGATTTGGGAGACGTTTCAATGAACCGTACACATGGTACACATTGCATCTCTGTTGGTGGAGGGAATGAATATTTTCAGAAGACAGCAGAACAGTCATGTGGGCTCCGCTGTCCTGAATGGTGTCAAGTCCCTTGAGCGTTGCTGGATCTATACTTAGATAGACAGGGGGGAGGATACTCTGCCACACTACTTAACTGTGTATTGCTTGGTGAATCACTCTCCACTCGATATCCATCCTCCAAACTGCTCTTCCATCCACATAATTTATGTGCCATGTCCAGTTAAGTGCATGATCAATAGAATATTGATAATATAGGATTTAAATAATGCTAAAGTAACTTGGAGGAGTTCAGATTTTAGCACCTGTTAGCAATTGTCTGGGCAAATCTTATATGCCAACATTACCCAAACCAGAATGTGTAAGTGTTTTCTGAGGAGATGGAAGTGCAATAGAATAGTGCTGATGCATTTAATGTGGACCTGGATAAGTTCTTGAAGGAATTGCAGGTTAGTTGAAGAGGGGTACCACAATAATCCTGGGAGATTAATTTTTATCACAACCAACAGCGGGACCACAATCTACTCGGGATGGAACATGGCAGCATAGAGTAGTTTCTGGAGTTCAGGTGATTACGGGTACTGCAACCAGCATACCTGACCAATTATCACGATGGGTGGTGCTTTGGCTGTTCAATGGCTGGTGCCCAAGGGTATGAAGAAGTTATGTGACAAAAACTATCTGGAATAAAGTCCAGCCTGAACCGGCAAGCCCTGTAGCTTGGTCAACACTTCCATCCGATGACACCGACACAAACTGGGGTTTGCTCGATTCCTGAATCAGACTCTCCTGGTTATAAACACTCCACCATACACATCTTTCCTGATCATCTTCCTCAATAATTTCTGGAGCCAACAGATCAGGATCAAGTAACAAGATGCCATTAGATGGGAAGTTTGGTGTCATCCTGTGGGGGTGAAGTGTTTGCCTGTCCAGAAGCCGAGGATACTCATTAAAAACAGGGTTCAGGTAGAAGGTGCTGTGATACAATGAAGGACCAGAGTGCAATGTTAAATTTTGACAACATTTTATTTCACATGCCCTCCCTTACAAACTAGGGTTGGGAGAAAAAGTCAGGAAATGCTAGAGGACTGAAGGAAGGAAATCCCAATTAGAAGAGGGAAAGGCTACATAATCAGACAGAAGGTATGGCTTCAAAAATACACAAACCGTAAGGATCCCAGGCTCCACTAACCAGTAGTGGATCTCAGGCAGGACTGTGATGTATTGTAGAATCATTTGATTAGCCTCTCCCCTTTGTGAAGAGTTAGCTTGGGTCTCCACTCCCAATCACTCATTAGAGGCCCTAACCAAACTGCTCAATGGGTCTGAAAAACACGCGAAATCCCTAGAATTAAACTGGCAGGCAGCATCTTCCCCGTGTGGGTTGACCTTAAGGATGGGGCTGAGCATGAGGTGGCGAGGAGCAATGCTGTCACCTCTGGTCACCCATTCCATCCTTCCCTCTGCTTCTACTGTGGGATTTAAACCAGTAAGGAACTAATTAGCAAACAAAGAGCCAGGGATGGAGGAAGCAGGGGGAAACAGGGATGCCAGTACTCACTGCAAAGACTCCTCCTCCCGTCCCTCAGAGACTGCACCACCCCTTACTCCCAGCATAGCGTCCTGCCCGCAGTGCAATGCCGCTTTGCTTACTGCAGTGTGCTCCCCAGCACAGCCCAACAGGCTGTGGCTGCACTCAGTAGCTGGAGCCGAAGTTTGCAGATAACCCAACAATCCACACATAGCCCACTGGGAAACAGTAAAAACAACTCAAACAACCGAGAGAAGAAATCCTTGCTATCTTTGTCCAAAACCAGTGGCTCCTCATTTGAGACCATACATACCTTTTATTTCTAGATGTTTAATAATGGCACATTCTTACAAAACAGCTATACCACCGAGCTCCTTTACATGCCTATCTGTCTCATTTCACCTTATTCGTGTAAATAATGAACAGAACATGTCCATCCTGCTTACTCATTCTAAATAAAATTACCACAAATTAATCTAACAATTGCCTTCAAGTCACATACAGTAAAATTCTGCCAGCATACTGTTTGGAAATCCTGATGGTTGATGCTCTAGCTCACTAGGTGATGTTTCTGGGCCCAGGGTCCCTGCTCCCTTTCTACTTACCAGAGCCCCATTCTCATTCTCCCTTTCAATTCACCTGGACCTACTCCTTTTCAACTCACAAAGACCCAATTCCAGGGTTTCCTATTAGCTTCCCATCCTCCATCATGAGCAATCCCTAAGCAAAAGTTGGGAGCCATTATAGCATACATCTATAGGAGAGAATGGTACCAAGCCCTGGCCTGTGGCTCTTCTAATTCATGCCAAAATCTGTACAAATGCATTTGCTTAATCGCTGGGCATGCTCCTAACCTCCTAGACCAGTTTAGCCACAATGTCGTTCAATATCCTCTAACCCAGGAAACCTTTCACTGGCCCTAACAGGACAAAAATAGAAATTCAGTGAGAGAAAGAGAGGGTGATAGAGAGAGAGAGAGAGAGAGAGAGAGAGAGAGAGAGAGAGAGAGAGAGAGAGAGAGAGAGAGAGAGAGAGAGAGAGAGAGAGAGTGCGTGTGAGTGTGAGAGAGAATGTCAAAAATTGTGTGAGAAGGATTATGTAAGAGTGTGTGAGAGAAAGACAGGGAGAGGGAGAGGGATTTTACTCAAACCCCTCTCACCCAGACATATTTGCTCACAATCTTAACGACTGACTGAGAGGTTTAGCAATGAGCTCTTTTATCACATTACTACAAATACATAGTCAGGTCAGAATAAGATCTAGTAAGATCCAAAGAGATCTGAAGACAACCCAGAATTCTAAAAACTCTTTGTTTAGTATTTGAAGAAAAGAATGAGGAATTTCGGTTCTTGAGCTGATCAATCTTAAAGTGTAGAGTGGAGGGAAATGGGTGTCCAGAGATGTTTAAAGTTAGTTAGATTCCAAAAAACGTAATCCTCTCCCTGGCCAGCAGTCCGGGATATAGTTAACATGGGGGAAGAGGGTATACTCATGTCAATACTGAAACTACACCTTGAGCAAGCAAGACAGGAATGTCCCATTTAACTAGGAAATTAAGTTCTAGATGAGGGTTTTACTCAGATCCACTTTCACAGGCAGAGGCCCCACATCCTCCTCCTCGTGATCCTGGATTGTTACTGCAATAACAGGGGACAGTCCATACAGAGGGGTCTTCAGCGCACTCTCCTGATCACCATTGATGCTCAGAGGCTGCAGGTAAATGAGAGAAAGAGAGGGGCGGGGGGGGGGTAAAAATGGGGGGGGGGGAGAAAGGGGGGAGGGAGATAGAGAAAGGGAGGAGAGAGAAATAGTGAGAGGGAGGAGATAGTAAAAGGGAGCAAGAGGGAGCCAGAGAGGGAGAGGGAGAAAGGGAGGGAGAGGGAGATAGAGAAAGGCAGGGAGAGAGAGACAGAGAGATGAAGAAACAGAATAGTGATGAATAATGACAAATTTCCATCAAACGTTCCCAGTGCAAGTTAGATATTGAACAATACTCTCTCTGTACTGTTCCAGGATAGGGACAGCATTGATTAGATAGAGTAAAGCTCTCTCAAATATTCCCAGGACAATTAAACCATAGATTACACATGGATGAAAGTTCCCTCTGCACATTCAAATCAAATATTACTAGGAAAATAAAGTGTGAATAATATTGAATATACAGTGAAACTCTCTCCATACAATCCCACCAAACACTCCCAAAACAGAGAGAGCATAGTTTACCTAAGCTTCCTCTTATATATTCCAATCAAATACTTTTAGGCTAATACTGCATGGATTAATTATGGAATAAAGCTCACATTGGTCATGAAATACTCCCAGGTAGATGTTGGAGTGATAATCTCCTCACCTTTGAGATAAATTGATCCCTTAGAGCAGAAACAACTTGAGGTCCATTTCAGAGGTTTCACTGTGTTTGGATCATAAAGATGGAAACAAGAGTTGCAAAATTTGGAAAAAGATTTACTCGGAAGAGGAAAAATTAAACCAATTCAGGTAATGGCTTCAGTTCACAAATGTCTTACCCAGAAAAGGCATGCTCTTCACTCTGCACAAATCTGTACTCCACATTATAAAAAGGACAGTGACACTAGAGAAGATGTTAAAACTCCTGCTACTGGAACTGAGCCATCATTACTATTAGCACAGGCTAGGCAATCTGAGGCCCTTGTCTCTAGAAAGATTACTGAGGAATAAGCCAAAAGTGTTTGAGAGCATTTTTGGGCTACTTCAGTCACGTTGTGTCAAGGGAAAAGAGAAATGTCTTCCTTCTTCCTGAGCTGTCGCATCCCCTCTACCAGAGCTGTTGTCTACAGAGAAAGAAGTTCCTTCAGCAGGGTCAAATTTCTTTGACCAGTTCCTCATCATCCATCCACACATTCATTCTAAAGTTGAACAACTTCTTCAATTCCACTCATTTCCTCCAGGTTAGAACTTGCACAGGATCTAACTAAGTTTCTTTCTGTGGGATACAGTGTTTGTTTTAGTTTCACTCAGACGATTTCCTCATCTCCTTTTCTACTACCTCCATGTCTGCATTTCTGCTGCTTCCTCTACTCATACAGAACTTGAAAAATTCATCACTTTCCGAAGCAAGCCCACAGAGACCTACAGCTTATCTTGACTACACTTCCTCTCCCCTTGCCTTTTTCCCTGAAGGGTTACATTCCACCCTCTCAGTTCCTCCCTCTCTGCCATACTTGCTCTGATGGTGTGCCATTCTGCAGAAATGTCTCCCTTCTTCTGGAACTATGGCTCTCCCTCTACAACATGCCCGACAAACGGAGCCAGACCTGAAAAGTTAACTTTTCCTCTGTCCATAATAACTGCTTGACCTGTTCAGGATTTCCAGCATTCTCAAATGTTTCTGCCATCAATGGAAGACATCTTTAATAAATCCAATTAGGAATTCAGGGCAGATGACTTCTCTCCAAGATTGGTGAGAACAGGAAACTTATTTCCACAGAGAGTGGTAGAGATTGGAATGACAGTGATGGTTTTCACTGGGAGCTAAATAAATATATGAAGAAGAAAGGAATAGAAGGAGATGATTATGGAGAGATGAAGAAAACTAAGAGGAGCCTAGTGTGGAGATCTGATCGCCTTTCTGATGTAAAACTATGCATTAAGTCACCTGCGACTTCACATGTTGATCAGGGGCAGTCACTAAACTCGCACAACTCAGCCACAGCATGACCACGATCGACAACACCAAGCAGCCAGCCAGGATCCAACGGGGTAACCCTGAGCGCCTAAGGTAGCAAAGAGAAAGCAGATCAAGCAGACTTTTTCCAACGTCATTCTACTCTCCTAACCCACCCACATTTGAGTAGAGAGCAGTTCAGCTATGGCTCAGGGGGCAGCACCAAAGTGCAAGACCCACTTCAAAGACCCTGGCACAATAAAAAAATCCAACTGACTTTTTAAAAGTCTGCACTAAGGGAATCCGACATTTCCAGAGGAGGATAAAGTTCAGGTAGATCGCTAAAGTAAAGCCTGGTCAGCTCTGTGAAAGCTTCCACAGCCATTGTTCTGCCTTGTGTTCTGATCAGTCATTATACTAGAGAACAGCATCACTAAAATACTGGATTATCTCGCTGTTTTTTTGTTTATGTGGAATGCTTTTGAGAAAAAATCTTAAGTGCTAAAGGGCAAAGTTCACAAAATTCTCCAAAGAGACTCGGGAATCTTGTCCCCATCTACATGGCAGAACTCAGTATTGTCCATGCATGGACACCAGATGCCTGCTCCATCTGGACAATAGTGGAAGCCTGGGGACCAGCTGTATACCTCCACTGCTTCTCCGGGGCTCTGGGCTAACGCAGCAAGATGACTTGGTTGGTGGAGGTCAGGGGGATGCTGGCTCACTGCCGTACTGAGTTCAGTTTGCCATCACAGTACAAAACCAAAGGCTGGTGTTACTCCTTGTGCCACTTCAGAGCACCTTACCCCCAGGACTACTAACAAAGGAGCTGGGCAAACGGTATCCCCAGCACAATCCTTTCAAACCCTGGGATCAATATACTTCACGCTGCCCAGTCAGGTTCAGTACATTTGTCTCTTGATTCCCGGACCATTTACCTGCATTATTTAACTGCACAACATTCTTTTGGTAGTTTTTACACTTTACTCTGCATTGTTCTTGTTTTACCTTATTCCAGCTCAATTCACTGTGTAACGATTTGATCTGTATAAACTGTGTGCAAGACAAGCTTCTCACTGTATCTTGGTGCATGCAACAATAGTAAATATATTTTTGGGTAAATGTCGATGAGCAATTAATGGTCTTCATTCATGGAAAGCGATAGTTGAATTAGTTACAACTAGTTTGGGATATTTTGGTCCAACTAGATTAATTCTAATCTATCCTAAACACGATGGTAAATTGTCAGGTTAGTTTGCAGCAGCTAAGCTGGAGGTACAATAATCCAGTTCAGATGAATTAGAGGAAGTGTGTACTCCTACGTTGCACAGACACTCGGGCAGTGTGCATTTGTCGGCATTGTGGTTACGATGCTGTTAGACTGGGGTCAGACTCGCGGCAACATCAGGGTCACTGAAAAGTTCTCCTACCGTGACATGCAGGCCAGGAAGTCATGCTGTGATTGCGAGCCCTCTCGATCCATGAACTTCTCTTTCAGTACCGGCTCTGGGACCACACTCCTATCTGCACCCTTCTTTACACTGTCAACAGCAGCTACAAGCAACAAGGGAGATTCTGAACAGAGCAAGAAAAAAAGCCAGAAAGAAAAACCCTGAAGGTAACCTCACTGCCGGATACAAGCTTCCTCCCAGTTGCGGGTTGTAATGAGAGCTGGGGACGAGATTACATGCACAACATAATAAGCTACAAGAATTTGATTTTTTTCACACCAACCCGGATCAGGGAGGCTCAGTGTGGATCAGAGGCAGGATAATGTGAGCTCTCAATTCTACCTTGATCCAGGTTGCATTGCCTTCCTTTATTACTTACTTAATCTGCAAGTTAACCTTTAGGGAATCCTGCACAAGGACTCCCAAGTCCCTTTGCAACTCCAATTTCTGAATTTTCTCCCTTTTAGAAAATATTCTACGCCTTTATTCCTTCTACTAAACTTAATGACCATCCGTCCTCTAAGCCACGTGTTTGATCAACCTTTAACCCCGAATGGCAGCCTTGGCCCTCTGACTGACAAAGGGAGAGAACTCCCTTTGCTTCACCTGCTGACCTGCTTGTGGTTCTGATGTCCCGGGAATAGTCTTTGGCCCCAGCTCATCGTGGCGTCCAGGGATCCAGTCCTGAAGGTTCTCGGCCTCATTGGATCGTGAGGGCACCAGCTCTAGGGACGAGAACTCGACTTCGGGGTTAGCCTAGTGGAACAGGAGAACAGACACTGAACTCAGGTCCAGGAAGGGAAGGATGTGGTGAGGGGCAGAGCTCGACGAAGGTGAAGGAAATGGGGTCTGACAGAAGGAGAATGTTGGTAGGAGGGTAAGATATTGGATAGGGCCAATGTGTTTTGTCGAGGTGGGGGAGGATGGAAGGTCAGAGAGGGGAGTGTTTAGTGGGAGTGAATTGAATTGACTTTATTTCTTACATCATTCACATACATGAGGAGTAAAAATCTTTACGTTACGTCGCCATCTAAATGAGCAATGCACAATTTATAGTAATTTATAATAAATAGTATGTATAACAGGACAGTCAATATAACATAGAAATACAGTTGAGTCAGCATGAACTGAACAGTCTGATGGTCTGGTGGTAGGAGTTCATATCTACAGATGTGCTGGGCTGTCTGCACCACTCTCTGCAGAGTCCTGCGATTGAGGGAAGTACAGTTCCCATACCAGGCAGTGATGCAGCCAGTCAGGATGCTCTCAGTTGTGCCCCTATAAAAAGTTCTTACGATTTGGGGGCCCATACCAAACTTCTTCAACCGTCTGAGGTGATAGAAGTGCTGTTGTGAGATCCTCGGTGATGTTTATGCTGAGGAACTTAAAGGTCCTTACCTCTCCATTCCTCCTGTAGTTCACAATCAGCTCCTTAGTTTTTGCGACACTGAGGGAGAGGTTGTTTTCCTGACGCCACTGTGCCACTTCTTCTCTGTAGGCTGCCTCATTATTATTTGAGATTAGGCTAATCAGTGTCATGTCATCAGCAAATTTAATTAGCAGATTAGAGCTGTGGGTGGTGACACAGTCATGGGCATACAGAGAGTAAAGGAGGGGGCTTAGTACACAGCCCTGAGGGGCACCTGTGTTGAGGGTCAGAGGGGCAGAGGTGAGGGAACCCACTCTTACCACCTGCCAGTGCCCTGACAGGAAGTCCAGGATCCAGTTACACAAGGCAGGGTGAAGGCCAAGGGCTCTGAGCTTCTTGTCGAGCCTGGAGGGAATTGTGGTGTTGAATGCTGAACTGTAGTCCAAGAACAGCATTCTCACATAAGCATCCTTCTTCTCCAGATGTATAGGGACAGTGTATAGAGCTGTGGCTATTTTGTCGTCCATCGATCGGTTGTGTCGGTCGATGAATTGTAGGGGTCCAGTGTGGGAGGCAGCATACTGCAGATGTAGTCCTTGACCAGCCTTTCAAAGCATTTACTTATTATTGAGGAGAGTGCGACAAGACACCAGTCATTCAGACATGTTACCTGGGTCTTTTTTTGGGTACCGGAACAATGGTAGATTTTTGAAGCTGAGTGTGGGTTATCTGAGGGAGAGTAGGATGACAAAGACAGGCAGAAGGTACAGCATTGGAAAGCAGCAGTGTGTTGGTCGGAAGGATTCAGTATAGATATTACGGGCATAGTTGGTGGTTAGACTAGATACAAGAAAGGGCACAATAGGGAAGACAGGTGGATGAAGAGTGGAGAGCAAAGCATCAAAGGCACCAATATCTAAAATGTAGGGTTTGGGATTTATGAGTTGATTAGCTAGTGTTTTGGGATAGCAGGTTGGTTAGCTGTGGGGTTTAGGATTTATACTTGATTAGCTAGGGTTTTGGGACAGCGGGTTGGTTAGCTGTGAGGGTTGGGATTTATAGGTTAGTTAGCTGTGTGGTTTGTGGTCAGTGAGTTAGCTGGGGTTTGTGGATACTGGGTTGGTTAGCTGTGGGGGATTGGGATTTATGGGTTGGTGAGTTGTGTGGTTTGAGGTTAGTGAGTTAGCTGTGGGGTTTGCTGGACGATGGGTTGGTTGGGTGGGGTTTGTGGATACTGAGTTGGTTAGATGTGGCATTTGGGGGGATGGTGGGTTGGTTTGCTGGGGTTCAGGGACAGTGGCTTGGTTAGTTTTGGGGCTTGGTGTTAGCTTGCTGTGGTGATTTATGGTTTCTGCGGCAGGGTTTACATTACCTGGAACACCACAACTTTTCCATCGTCAGCCTGCAGATAGAAGGTCCAGGTGGAGGAAATGAAACTCTGGGCTGAGTTGACAAAATCACTGCAAAGGTTGGACACGTAGTCAAAGAGTGAGAATGAGGAGGCTTCAGGGGTGATTGTCAGGAGCTGCAAGAGATACAGAGTTTTACCCCAAACAAACATAACCAAAAGAGGCATTGATCTATCCCCTAGATGCACACTGAGCTACTACTTACTGTTGAACTTCAACCATGAAGAATGACACATAGGTGACAGAATAGAGACATGGGTCACAAAACCTATCAAGGCTATTCTGATAATCAGAGCTACCATTAGTTCTTATGATACAACAGAAGGCTATTGGACCCGTGACATCACCAACTAAGTACTTATTCAATCTCTGTGCACATACTCATTGAGAAAAATCACTTAATAAAGCCTGCAGGAGGAACATTGCTTAACTTCCCACTTGTTCAGGGAATCCTTTCCACTGAGCTACCTTATACATTATGAATACAGTACTAGCCTCTGCTCTGTGCCAAAGATGGGAAGGGGCAATTGGTGCAGGGGGGTGGGTTGAGGAGAAAAAGGCCCTGAGGAAGTAGGGAGGTCCCCCAATTTAAAACGTCCGGGTCACATGGAGCAGAGAACCACTCGTGAGTCCTATGGGGTAAATTCAATGATTGGACCTGCATGTTCAATGCATGCAACTGATCTTTCTATTAAGCAGGCATCCTCATTACTGATGGTGTCTCCCAGTTCCACAGCTGTAGAAGGACAGCCATATCTCAGAGCTTTGACAAGCTGACAAGCTCCACAGCCATTCTCCCTATTGATAAAGGCAAATGGAAGTAAGAATGAAATGGCTTCCAATGTCCTTTGAAAAGGCAAGGACCCAGAACACACGTTTCAAGTCTCATTCCAGCCAGTAAACAAGACCAAATTCCCACTGCAGCACTGAGGAACAACATACATCTGTAGAAGATGGAGTCAAAACGGACAGTGAAGGTTTCCATAGTTGCAACACATTGCCACAGCTTGCTGTCAAACCTTAGGCATAAAGAGCATGACAAAACGGAGGTGCAGATGTGGGTCTGAGGTATTCCACACACTTTACACTTTACATCATGGGATCTTGTTTTACTGAAATTGGCAGTCGGATTACCCATACTGCTTCCCGTAAGGATTTTGTACGCCCTCACCATGAATGCGTAGGCTTCTTTTGGGTGCTCCAGTTTCCTCCAAACGTTCTGTCTGTAGTTCGAGTCAAGACAATAAGCTGCCTGTCTACCCTTTGATTGCCTTTGTATTTGCACAGTGATTGAGGCCTCACCTGCTTCATGTCTTACACTTCCCTGCGTAGAAATTTCTACCACAATGAATTAAGTGTTATAGGGAAAGGGCAGGTAGATGGAGCTGAGTCCATGGCCAGATCAGCCATGATCTTATTGAATGGCAGACCAGGCTCAATGGGCCAAATGGCCTACTCTTGTTCCTATTTCTTATGTTCTTATGGTAAAATTGGTAAGTTATTTTATTATTCTCATGTGTACTGAGGTACACCAAAAAATATTGTTTTGCATGCCATTTATACAGATCATTTAATCATATCAGTGATTGAGAAAGTACAAGGTAGAATGCAACATAAAGTGTTAAGAGTTACAGAGAAACAGGTACTGTTATTGCAGCTGGCATGAGATGTTACCTGTTTCTGTCTCCTCTCTGCTTCTAGGGATTGTTCCCTGCACCCAGTGATGCAGCCATACTGTTCCTCTGTCTGACTGTATGCCTCCAGGCATGCTGCAATCACAAGTACACAAACCACTCTCACTTCAAGAAGATGAAGGTCCTTCTTCCCTCCCCTTTCTCCCTTTCCCCCGTCCAGACCCTCAAAACCAGAGGAGCAGGGTGTGAAAGTTAAGCAAGTTAGATTAAACAAGAGGAAGAGGACGAGATACATTCAACAAGATCGCATCTGAACCATGAATTAACCTCACCCTCTGTCTTTCCTCCATTTCCCTAATCCTTGAAAAAAAAATCAATCTTGGATTCAAAATTAACCACTGACCTGGTATCAACGAACATACTTGGAAAAAAAAATCAAAATTTTCAGGTAGAGATGTTCCGGAATTTCACATTTGGGAAGTTCCATTACAGTTCTTTGATCTCAACTCACAGTTGATAAAATGAGCAGAAAGAAACTACTCGTTTTTGATCATTTTGAAAACTTCAATCAAATCACCTCCTAATCTTCTAACCTTAAAGAAATTCTCTCCTTTGAAGGGTGGCACAGTAGAGTGATGGTTAGTACAATGCTTTACAGTATCAGCGACCGGGGTTCAATTCCTACTACTGCCTGCAAGGAGTTTATATGTTTTCCTCCTGACTGCATGGGTTTCATAGAAACATAGAAATCTACAGCACAATGCAGGCCCTTCGGCCCACAATGTTGTGCTGACCATGTAACCTACTCTGCAAACTGCCTAGAATTTTCCTACTGCATACCTCTCCATTTTAATAAGCTCCATGTGCCTAGCTAAAAGTCTGTTAAAATAACTTGGTTTCCTCCAAGTCCTCTGGTTTCCTCCCATAGTCCAAAGATATACCAGTTGGTAGGTTAATTGATCATTGTAAATTATCCTGTGATTAGGCTTAGATTAGGCTCAGTGCGGCTTAAAGGAATGGAAGGGGCTACTCCACATTGCACCTCAATAAATAAGTAAATAAATGAATAAATACATCAATAGATAAATAAATAAATAGATTCTCATTTGAAACACTGCTTCCAATTCTACTCTCAATTTTAGAAAGATGATGAGGGCTCGGTTATAGTGCAGGGGAGAATGCCTGAAATTCTCCAGTAGATGTATGAAAATTTCCACTAGAAGTGGGCTATGTAGGCAGAAAGGGTTAAATATATCTAAGAGTAGGTTGAAAAGTTGGCACAGTTTGTACTGAGCTGTAGTGTTCCGTGTGTTTTGTTCGAGATGGGGGCTTTCAAATCTCTTGCATGACAAGAGAAAAAAAGTTTGTTCCCCTAGATGTAGTAAATGATGGAAGGAAACTTAACAGTATCTAAAATGGTGAGGATTTTTGATAGTTTTTATTTGTTCACAGGACTCGGACATCATTGGCAATGCCAGTAACCCAATTAACCTTGAACCAGTAAGACTGTTCTGTGTTAACCACACTGATGAGAGCAGAGGTTCCCAACCTGTGGTCCGATGGCAAGAGAAGATTGGGAACCCCTGGTCTAGAGTCATACATAGACCAGACCTGGTGAGGTAGCATATTTTACTTCCTGAAGGAAGACAAGATGGTTTTGACAACAATAGTTTCATGGTTATTGGTATTCAAACTGGCTTTTGTTCCACATTTATTTAATGATGGATTTAAATTCCCTAGCTGTTGAGGTAGGAATTGAACTCATGTTAATGGCTCAAGACACTGACCACTAGTCCTGAATTTAACCAGTCTAAATCTAGTAGTAGGAGGGTCGGTCACTAAGAGAGCACAAACTTAAAGTGGTTGAAATCAGAGCCAGAAAATAGTTGAAATTTTGTTTACATGCAGCAAATGGCAGAGAGATGGAGTGCATTGTCTTCAAGCTGGTTCAATAGATATTTATAAGGGGAATTAGATACAATTACTAAATGGGATAAATGTGCAGGATTTTAGGGGAAAATGGATAATTTAATAGACTTTTTAAAGAACCCACAACGGCACGATGGGCTGAATGGCCTTTAGAGCTGTATCTTTATGATTCTATAGCCAGTGGCACTGAGAATGCGAGTGGTAGAGTGGTGCCACTCATTTGAATACCAGATATATACTTTTGACTCCTAAGGAAGAGTTAAGAGTCAGACGAGTTCAGTGCAGGCCAGATCAGATTAGCAACTTTCCTGCCCCAAGAGCAGCTGCAAACCATGGCTTCTTTGACAGTCTGACAATATCACCTTTAATGAGGCATCCTTTTCATCTCCCAGTTCCCAAACCACCAATTCCCTTGAAAAATGAAGTTTTAAAGGTGACCTAATTGAGCTGGTAAGGATCAAAAATGGAAACAAACTATTTTCGTTAGTGGGGAGGGAGGAAATGGAGGGTGGTGGATACCAGAACAGGAGAAGCTATCTAGGGGCAACGTCAATAAGCATTGATTTGTAGAGGGAAGCTGGAATTCTCTTGAACTCTGGGACAAAGTGACCCCAGTCCTCACCTGCCTCACACTCAGCTCTAGTGCTGTTCAAACCACTGATTCCATCCACAAACTGGCAGATAGAGAGAAGGCGGCACCCTCGTTGACAGGCATTCAGTGTTGCCTCCTGTGGGAGAAATAAAGAAAAGGCAATACTCAGCAACGGCATGTGATGCAGGCATTTCAAACATAATTTTTCTCAGCTTTGTCAGCAGGTGATAGCTTTACTCTGTAAACTTATGAACAATATGACTTGATCTTCGATAGCAGGGGCTATGGTCCCAGCGCAAGTCGACAGGAGTAGGCAGATAAAAAGTTTTGGCATGGACTAGATAGGCTGAAGGGCCTGTTTCTGTGCTGTACTCTTCTGTGACTCTACGTCTCTAAACCCAGAAGTGATATTCAACACTGGCTGGCACAAGGTGAAAATTTCAACATGAAAAACTCACTTGTTGGTGACCAAAGATCTTTATACTGTCATATATTTGTATGACATAGAAGTCTATTGGGCTCATCAGAACAAAACCACTAGTTCCACTCCTGCATTTACTTCTCTGTAATCTATCATCTCTCACATGTCCATCAACTTCACCAGGATCCTCCTGCTATTCACATACAAAAAGGGTAGTCTACCAACTAGCATTTCTTTCTCATCTGACAAACACCAGTGGCCACTGCACTTGTTGAGCAACAACTGTCCGCCTGGACAAAATTATTTTTATAAGATTAGAGTTTTGTTCATTGTCTCTTGAAGGGGTTGGAGCACAGGTTCCCATGGATAATGACACCTACTGGATGAGAGTCACAATAGAAACTTACTGGCACATGGGTCCATAAGCAGATCCTCTCAATAGAATTCAGGTTCCTCTGGTAATTATCCTATCAAGTATAGGTTATGCAGACATTACGTCTCACTGAGATAAGGGTCCGATACAAACCACTATTCACCCGTGTATGGGTCCAACAGAAACTGATTCTGACTGGGACATGGGACACCAATTCTCATTGGAGTATGGTTCCAAAGCTCAGCCAATGCTCATTAACTGCTTTATCAATGTGGATGTCATGTACGTCAATTGGTGACCATCAAGTGATGCACTGTTTAAACATCAAAGTTCAAAGTAACTATCAGAGTACATGTATGGTACCACATACAACCCTGAGATTTATTTGTCTGCGGGCATACTGATCAAATCTATATGTCAGTAACTAAACAGGATCAATGAAAGATCAAGTAGAGCATAGAAAACTAAAAGCCATGCAAATAAAATATAAATAAATAGCAATAAATATCAAGACCACAAAATAACAAGATAAAGAGTCCTTAAGGTGAGTTAATTGGTCATGGGAACATCTCAATTGATGAGTGTAGTTATCCCCTTTTGTTCAAGAACCTGATGGTTGAGAGGTAGTAACTGTTCTTGAACCTGGTGGTGCAAGTTTGCAGCTCTTGTACTTTATGCCTGATGGCAGCAGCGAGAAAGAGCATGGTCTGGGTGGAACGATCTTTGATGATGGACCCTCTCCATTGAAGCCATTGTTCACACTATTGACTCATGACCCAGCTGGCATCTGCTTTCTCTGTAGAATCTGGGCTTGAACCAGAGGCACATACAGGCCAATATTCACATAGCTGCCAAAGCAATCACTACTCCAGCGAAGAAAGTGTGGAACAATTCACAGATAAAACACAAATTACACATGCCACATGAACTGCCGGCTTTACTTAAACAGATTTCATCAAATTCAGCTTCCCAATCTTGTCGATGCAGCAATAATTGTATTAAATCTGGACATTTATGTCTTTTTGCAAGTCAGATAAACTGCACAGAGAGAATCAATGTCAGCTCCTTCCTCATCTGTCAGTGCAAAGGAGCAGATGGGATACTGGTACATTACTCCCACCTCAATCTGTCATCCACACAATAGGAATGTATGCTGCAGCAATCAGCTTCTCAGTACAATTATACCAAAGCCCTATGTGCACAGACTGATCTGAAAGCTGCTTTCCCTTTGCTTAGCAATTACTGGAAATCACACTGAACTTGCTCCAGGATCAAATGTTTTGACAACTCCATCACCTTCCCTGCTGACTGGAACAGTCACCAAGATTCACTGGGAAATGTGCAGCAGACTGCAGGGTCTGCAATAAATCTGCTCCATTTTCATTCCTGTCTGGTAATAGTTTGCAAAACAAGGACATTAAACTAGCAAAGGCATTTCTCCTGTGTTTCCCCCTCACTCATCCCCTCTCTTGTCCGAGACCCTTCTGCCAGTTCCACTTTCTCTTACGCATGTTCCTTAGCCACACTCATCCTATTCTTCCGCATTTATCTTTCGCTTCCCTTCATTCTCCTTCCCTTGCCCCTTTATACTTTCCTCCATCTGTCTTTTTCTTTCTTCCTCTATCCATCCCACTCTTCACTTTTCTCCCCATCCCTTCTCTCCATTCCCCTGTTCCGTCTCTCCATCTTCCTCCCCATCCCTTCTCTCTCCATTACCTTCCCCCTCTGCCTCCCTTTCTCTCTCCATCCCTTTCCCTCTCTCTCTCTCTCTCTATCCCCTTCTCTCTATGTCCCCTCTGAATCCCCTTCCCCCTTTGCCCCCTCTGTCTATCCCCTTCCCCCTCTCTCCATCCCCTTTCCCCGTCCCCCGCTTTCCCTCCTTCCCGCTCTGTCCCCTCTACCTCAATCTCCTTCTTCCTCTGTCCCCCTCTCGCTATCCTCTTCCCCCTCTGTCACCCAGCTCTGCAGCCCCTTCCTCTCTGCCACCTCTTGCTCTGCCCCTTCTCTTCTCTCTTGCCCCTCTCCCTCTCTGTCCTCTTTCCTCCATGACCCCTCTTTTACTCCACCCTCCCCTCTCTGTTCCCTCTCTCTCCCCTCTTCCCCGTCCCCTTTCTCAGACCACTCTTCATCTTCATCTCCATCTCCATCAACTTCCCCATGCTCTTCTGCTCCCCTCCATCTCCTGTTTTCTCCATCTTCATCTTTTTTCTATTTTTCTCCATCTTCATCTTTTTTCTATTTTTCTCCATCCACCCCCCCCGCCCCCCGGTCCTTTTTTATTCTGCTCTCTCCCTCCCCCCGTTCGTGCAGCCGAGATCCAACCGAGCCCGGGAGACTCGGCTGCAGCGCACGTCGAAGCTGCCTTACCCTGGACCGCCCGGCCAGCGGGAATGTGCTGCGGCAAAGGCTCTGGCACCGGGTCGTGTC
Organism: Hypanus sabinus; assembly: GCF_030144855.1. Taxonomy (NCBI): domain Eukaryota; kingdom Metazoa; phylum Chordata; class Chondrichthyes; order Myliobatiformes; family Dasyatidae; genus Hypanus; species Hypanus sabinus. The sequence goes on from NC_082721.1 coordinate 26,730,283, forward strand.
ACCGACCAGGCTGTCCAAGGGATCGGGGGCGGCGGGGCTGCAGGAGGCGGCGGCCGAGAGGACGAGGAGAGCGGCGCGGACGCCGGCAGTCGCTGCCATTGTTCGGGCTCGGAGTGACGGCGAGTCCGCAGCACAGCCCGGCGGCTGCGGCAGGCAGGAGGCTGACGTCAGGGAGTGACAGCACAGAGCGAGCATTAATACAGGGGCATCAGCACGGGAACAGGGGGCAGGTTGGTAGTTATGTAATGGAGCAACAATACTGAAATCTTAAAATAGAGTCAACAATACGCTCTCTTATTATTGTGGCATGGATACCACCTGGCACTTTGGGCATCAATACTCTGTTTAATACAGCACCGCATATTTAATATTGGAGCACTAATGGGTTTTATAATCAATATTGTGCCGTTGCAGCCTTAATACTGGGCCATTGGTATTGAGGAGATTCTTAGTACAGTCCTGCTGAGTCATTATTACTGTGGCATTAATGTTGGGGGATTTACAGGTGCACCTGTAACTGGTGTATTAATGCAGAAGAATTAATACTGGAAGATTAATGCTGCGGTATTAATAATGAGGCTTCACAATGCTGTAGAAAGACTGCCTCTTTTAGCATTAATATAGGAGCTTTAGTAGCAGAATTGTGTCCCAGCAACATTTGTGTTAGATATAAGAAGCAGGAAGCAGGAGGGGCTTATGAGAAATATAGGGTAGCCAGGAAGGAGCTAAAGAAAGGACTTAGCAGCGCTCGAAGGGGGCATGAGAAGGCCTTGGCATGTAGGATTAAGGAGAACCCCAAGGCGTTCTATGCATATGTGAAGAATAGGAGGATGATGAGAACGAAGGTGGGACTGCTAAAGGATAAAGAGGGCAACATGTGCCTGGAAGCGGAGGAGGTTGGGGTGGTCCTAAATGAATACTTTGCTTCAGTTTTCACAAGTGAAAAAGATCTTGATCAGGAGGAGGTTGAAGCAGAGCGGGCCTGTGCGCTGGACAATGTGGAGATTATGGAAGAAAAAGTGCTTCTTAAAAACATTAAGATTGACAAATCCCCAGGGCTGGATATGTTACGCCCCAAGTTGTTGCGGGAATTGAGAGAAGAGATTGCAGGAGCATTAGCTGTGATCTTTGAATCCTCTTTGGTTGCAGGGGAAATGCCGGAGGACTGGAGAATGGCAAATGTAGTTTCATTGTTTAAAAAAGGTAATAGGGAGAAACCTGGGAACTATAGACCAGTGAGTCTTACGTTGGTGGTCTGCAAACTACTGGAAAGGATTCTTAAGGATAGGATCTACGAGCATTTGGAGAAGTACAGTCTACTCATGGATAATCAACATGGCTTTGTGAAGGGAAGATCGTGCCTCACGAGCCTGATTGAGTTTTTTGAAGAGGTAACAAAAGAAATTGATTAGGGTAGGGCAGTGGATGTGGTCTACATGGACTTTAACAAGGCATTTGACAAGGTTCCTCATGAGAGACTCATCCAGAAAGTCATGAGGCATGAGATAAGTGGAACCTTGGCTATTTGGATAAAAAATTGGCTTAAAGGAAGAAAGCAAAGGGTAGTTGTGGAAGTTCTGCCTGGATGTTGGTGACTAGTGGAGTGCGGCAGGGATCTGTCCTGGGACCCCTGCTATTTGTGATTTTTATAAATTACCTAGATGTAGAGGCGGAAGGATAGGTAAGTAAGTTTGCAGGTGACATGAAGATTAGAGGAGTTGTGGATGGAGCTGTAGGTTGTCTAAGGTTACAAGAGGATATAGACAGGCTGCAGAGTTGGGCAGAAAAATGGAAGATGGAGTTCAATTCAGTTAAGTGTGAGGTGATGCATTTTGGAAGGACAAACCAGAAGACTGAGTACAGGATTAATGGTCAGTTACTTAAGAGTGTGGATGAACTAAGGGACCTTGGGGTTCAAATCCATACATCCCTCAAGGTTGCTGCACAGGTTGATAGGGTAGTTAAGAAGATCTATGGGATGCTAGGCTTCATTAACAGGGGGATTGAGTTTAATAGTAGAGAGGTCATGTTGCAACTCTACAAATCTCTGGTGAGACCGCACTTAGAGTATTGTGTTCAATTCTGATCACCTCATTATAGGAAGGATGTGGAAGCTATGGACAGGGTGCAGAGCAGATTTGCCAGGATGTTGCCTGGTTTGGAGAACAACTCATATGAAGCAAGGTTAGCAGAGCTGGGACTTTTCTCTTTGGAGCTTGGAAGAGGTCTACAAGATTATGAGAGGCATAGATAGGGTGGATAGTCAGTACCTGTTTCCCAGGGCACCAATAGCAAACACCAGAGGGCATATGTACAAAATTAAGGGAGGGAAGTTTAGGGGAGACATCAGGGGTAAATTTTTTACACAGAGGGTTGTGAGTGCCTGGAATGACTTGCCAGGGCTGGTGGTGAAGGCTAAAACATTAGGGGTATTTAAGAGCCTCTTGGACAGGCACATGGATGAAAGAAAAATGGAGGGTTATGGGGTAGTGTGGGTTTAGTACTTTTTTTAAGGATTATATGGGTCGGCACAACATGGAGGGCTGAAGGGCCTGTACTGTGCTGTAGTGTTCTATGGTTCTATGGTTTATACTGAGGTACCAGAAATGATACTGAATAACAGGACATTAATCTTTGATTTATTAATTTTTCAGGATCTGGGTGTCACTGGCAAGGCCAGCATTTACTGTCCTTCAGAAGGTGATGGCGATGCTCCACCTGGTTGAACCACTGAAGCCCTTCAGGTAAGGGTATGGCCTGTGTGCTGTCGGGCAGGGAGTTCCAGGAATTAGACCCCATCATGATGAACGATTTGAAATGTACAGTATCTACAAATTCCCATGCATCGCCTAAATTGGTAAATTGGTCTATTCTTGCCACATGTACTGATGTACAGTGAAAAACCTTTTTTGCATGCTATCCATACAGATCATTTCATTTTTACAGTGTGTTGAAGCGAAACGATAACCAAAAGCAAAATAAAATGTTATAGAGCAGGCAGACAAAGCGCTGCAAGGTAGATTGTAAAGCTAAAAGTCCATCTTATTGTACTTGGGTACCATTCAAAAGTCTTATAACACTGGATAGAAGCTGTCTTACTGCCCAGAGGAAGGGAGAAGAAGAGAGAATGTCCAGGGTACTGGCCTGGTCCTTCAAGGTGGCAGTGTTCTGGGATTTAGGAGATGCTGTCACTGTTTGCACAGGTGGGTAACTGAGGTATTTTAGACATTACACACTACACCCATCTACATTAGTCAAGTGAAGTGGCTTTTTATTGTCATTTCGACCATAACTGCCGGTACAGTACACAGTAAAAATGAGACAACGTTTTTCAGGACCATGGTGCCTCATGAAACAATACAAAATCTACACCGAACTACATAAACCAACACAAAAACTACATTAGACTACAGAACTACCCAGGACTGCATAAAGCACACAGAACAGTGCAGGCATTACAATAAATAATAAACAAGACAATAGGCACAGCAGAGGGCAGTAGGTTGGTAGTCCAATGGCTTGGGAGAAAATCTGTTACATAAATAAACAGCTGAATGGCGGCGTCCGGGATTCTGTCCGTTTCTGTACTCCCGCCAAGTATTTTGTTGCCATAGATGTTGTCCAATTTAATGTCCATTGGAGAGCAGAATGGATGGGAGAGCCGGCCGGCTACGGCTTGCTTTTTTCCTGGCACGGAATCCTGCCCACTTGCCTCGCTTCCACTTCCTCACACACCGCTTACGACATTCCCGCCTCCGGCCACCGGCATCAGGTGGCTCCGAGGACTGCAGGCCCGATTCCCTCAGCAAGCCGACACTGGAGGGCAGAATGGACGGGAGGGCCGGCCGGCTAGGGCTTTCTTTTTTCCTGGCACAGACTCCTACCCACTTGCCTCGCTTAATACTGATGGATGGGGTATCAATCATGTGTGGCTGTTTTGTCTTAGGTGACAGATGGAGTTCTATTCATCTAGACATGCAGAGGGCATTCGATCTTATTTTCGTTGATAGTTGAACAGTTTTAAGGTATCAGATGAGGCACTTGATACACTTTACCCAGTATCAGACTGCTCTTGAGTTACTGTATGTATGTAGCTGGTTCAATTGATTTTCTTACTTACTTGCTGCCTGTTACCCCACTGGGCTTTAAGGCAGCAAAGATAATCCTCCAACTCTGGTGGTGTTCAGGCCTTCCTTCATCATGTCAGAAGCCTCCTCTTGGTTTTCACTACTGTCAGTCACACAAGTTCCAGGTGGAGACTCAGGAATACCGTTGCACTCAGATGTAGAAGGATTCTTCATTGCTGTTTCCATAACAATTTTGTTTTTACCAGTTAGTCCAGTTAGCCCTGAGCTGAACCCCCGAATCTGGAGGACCAGTGACCATGACCCTTTCATCTGTTTAGCATGGGTGACCCCGCCAGGAGCCAACGCGTAAAGCCCTGACTCCAGCCAACATAGTTCTCCAGGTCTTTGAGGCACGCAAACCTCCAAACCATGGTAAGGTTGTGGTCCTCTTGGAGGAGTTGACTTACCATGCTAGGATCTTTCCTGTAATACCACGAGCTCATAGCTTGTTAAGCAGCCTCATGTGTAGCACCTTGTAAAAGGCCTTCTGAAAATCCAAGTACACAACATCAGCAGATTCTCCTTTGTCTACCCTGCTTGATCTTTCTTCAAAGAATTCCAACAGATTTGTCAGGCAAAGTTTCCCCTTAAGGAAACCATGCTGACTATGACCTATTTTATCAAGTGCCTCCAAGTACCTTGACACCTCATCCTTGGAGTTGACTTTCTAGTCATTGGCAAAGTTTAAGAGGTTAACATTGCAGGACTTAACGATGGCAATGCCATTGAGTATTTTGGGCAAGTGTTTAGAGTCTCTCTTGTGGGAAATGTGCATTGCTCAGCATTTTAGTGGCACTAACGAAACATCATAGATCAGCCTGGTCCTGAATGTTGTCAACGTTTTTCCACATGACTCATCTGCTGAGCTGTTGGTGGTGGAACTGAACATTGTGCGGAATTCTAGCTTTATGATGGAAGGAAGCAGCTGAGAAGCTCCTACTGGGGATGGGGGGGGGGGTGTGGGATTGATCATTAGTAACTTTCTTCCTTTGTGTGATCTATCACTATAAATGTTGGAATGTTGGAGTATTTTCCCATTTACTTCATTTCATCAGAGTTTCTTAATGCCACATTCAGTCAAATGTTGTCCTAGTGTCACGTATAATTGTTCTCACCTCACATGCACCTGTTCGTCCTTGGTTATCCAAAGTTAATATAAAAGCCACAGAGAGGGCATATACTGTAATAGAGCAAAAATTAGTGGGAAGTTAAGGGATTGGGAAACTTTTAAAAACTAACAGAAGGCAACTAAAAAAGTAAAGATGGAATATGAACGTAAGCTAGCCAATAATATTAAAGAGGATATCATAAGTTTCTACAGATACACAAAGTGTAAAAGAGAGGCGAGAGTGTATATCAGACAGCTGGAAAATGATGCTGGAGAGGTAGTAATGGGGGACAACAAAATGGCGGATGAATTTTGTATCAGACTTGACAGTAGAAAACACTAGCAGTATGGTGGAAGTTCCAAGTGTCAGGGGTCATGAAGTGTTCGAATTTACCATAATTTGAGAGAAGTCTTTTGGGAAACTGAAAGGTCTGAAGGTAGATAAGTCACCTGGACCAGATGGCACACACCCCGGGGTTCTGAAAGAGGTGGCTGAAGAGATTATGGAGGCATTAGTGATGATCTTTCAAGAATCATTAGATTCTGGAATGGTTCCGGGAGACTGGAAAATTGCAAATGTCACTCCACTCTTCAAGAAGGGAGAGAGGCAGAAGAAAGGAAATTATAGGGCAATTAGTCTGACCTCAGAGGCTGGGAAGATGTTGGAGTCAATTATCAAGGATGAAGTGTCAGGGTACTTGGAGGCCCATGATAAAACAGACTGCAGTCAGCATGGTTTCCTCAAGGGAAAATCTTGCCTGACAAATCTCCTTGGAAATTTTTGAAGAAATAACAAGCAGAATAGACAAGGGAGAATTGGTTGATGTGTACTTGGATTTTCAGAAGGCCTTTGACAAGGTGCCACACAAGAGGCTGCTTAACAAGCTACAAGCCCACGGTATTACAGGAAAGATTCTAGCATGGATAAAGCCGTGGCTGATTGGCTGGAGGCAAAGAGTAGGAATAAAGGGAGCCTTTTCTAGCTAGCTGCCTGTGAATAGTGATGTTCCACAGCGGTCTGTTTTGGGACCGATTCTTCTTAAATTATATGTCAATGATTTGGATGATGGAATTGATGGCTTTGTTGCAAAGTTTTCAGATGATATGAAGTTAGTTGGAAGGAAAGGCAGTTTTGAGGAAGTAGAGAGGCTACAGAAGGACTTAGATTAGGAGGATGGGCAAAGAAATGGCAGGAGGAATACAGTGTATGGGCTTGCACTTTGGTAGAAGAAATGAAAGAATTAACTATTTTATAAAAAGAGAGAAAATACAAAATATTGAGGTGCAAAGGGACTTGGGAATCCTTACACAAACAAGAGAAAATCTGCAGATGCTGGAAATCCAAGCAACAGACACAAAATGCTGGAGGGACTCAGCAGACCAGGCAGCATCTATGAAAAAGAGTAGAGTCGACGTTTTGGGCCGAGATCTTTCAGCAGGACTGGAGAAGAAAAGCTGAGCAGTAGAGTTAAAAGGTGGAGGGAGGGGAGGGAGAAACACCGGGTGATAGGTGAAACTGGGAGGTGGGGGGAGGGATGAAGTAAAGAGCTGGGAAGTTGATTGGTGAAAGAGACACAGGGCTGGAGAAGGGGGAATCTAATAGGAGAGGACTGAAGGCCATGGAAGAAAGAAAAGGGGGAAGGAGCACCAGAGGGAGGCAAGGAGATAAAGTTAGAGAGGGAAAGAGGATGGGGAATGGGGAAGGAGAGGGGGGCCATTACCAGAGGTTTGAGAAATTGATGTTCCTGTCATCAGGTTAGAGTCCGAATACAGGATTCCCGGAAGGTTAATTTGCAGGCTGAGTACGTGGTGAAGAAGGAAAATGCAATGTTAGTATTCATTTCAAGAGGACGAGAATATAAAAGCAAGGATGTAATGTTGAGACTTTATAAAGCACTGGTGAAGCCTCACAGAGTATTGTGAGCAGTTTTGCACCCCCTATCTTAGAAAGGATGTGCTGAAATTGGAGAGGGTTCAAAGGAGGTTCACAAAAATGATTTCAGGATTGAATGGCTTGTCATATGAAGAACGTTTGATGACCAGAGGACACAGCCTCAGAATAGAGGGGTGACCTTTTAGATTGGAGATGAGGTGGAATTTCTTTAACCAGAGAGTGGTGAATCTATGGAATTCTTTGCCACAGGCAACTGTGGAGGGCAAGTTTTTATGCATATTTAAGGCAGAGGTTGATAGATTCTTGATTGGTCAGGGTATGAAGGGATACGGGGAGAAGAGAGGAGATTGGGACTGTGAGGAATATTTGATCAGCCATGATGAAATGGCGGGGCGGACTCGATGGACCAAATAGCCTAATTCTGCTCCTATATCTTATGGTCTTAGGTCCGAAGCTGCGTTACCCTGGCAAAATCAAAACTAGAGATCAGCAAGCAGCTCACAGTAACTTGGGAGCACTGTTAATACTTTCAACACTTTGGTAACGATGGAATGATTGATGCCACTATTGTGACTGTCCTGCAACAACTTGGCTGGAGAGACAACTTGTTGAGGAATACAGATTGTTGTTGTTACAGATGGGCTGTTGTCTGGCCACATAGGCTGTGCTACGACTACGTTATCAGCTACTTTCTTTACATCAGCATGACTGTGCCTCTGCAGATCACCACTTAGGTATTAATATGATCTCATTGATACAACAATATTCATTTAGGACATTAATACTAATGTTTTAATACTGGGAAATTTAAACTGGATCACCAGTTGAACTAGAACATTGTTACTCAGGTGCTGATACAGAACATTAAAGATGGGATGGTCATTGGAGTTTTAACATTATGTCTGTATCACTGCAGGACTAATTTTGGGAAGTGCTATTTCAGCATTAGTTCAGAGGCATAATAGGAGTGTCAATACTTGGAAATTCTTACCAAAGCTACACTAGCATATTGTTACTAGAGGATTAACACTTAGTGGATGTTAGCGATTCTTGAACACTGAGGCACAGTTTGATACATTAATGTGGGCATTTAATTCAGGAGCATTCACACAGAAGCCTTATAATTGGGATTGTACCACACTAACATTAACATTGTGCATTTTATTTTATTTCTATTTTATCACTGAAATAGTGAGGACAGTGTTATTTCAGCTCTATTATTGTGGCAATATTACTGGAGCATTAATACTAGAACATTAATACTGCTAAGGCATTGATACTGCATTTATATTATTGCAAACATGAGGAAATCTGCAGATGCTGGAAATTCAAGCACACACAAAATGTTGGTGGAATGCAGCAGGTCAGGCAGCATCTATAGGAAGAAGTACAGTCGATGTTTCAGGCTGAGACCCTTCGTCAGGACTAACTGAAAGAAGAGATAGTAAGCGATTTGAAAGTGGGAGGGGGAGGGGGAGATCCAAAATGAAAGGAGAAGACAGAAGGGGGAGGGATGAAGCAAAGAGCTAGAAAGTTGATTAGCAAAAGGGATACACAGCTGGAGAGGGAGAGGATTATGGTACCGGAGGCCTAGGGAGAAAGGGGGATGGGAGCATCAGAGGGAGATGGAGAGCAGGCAAGGAGTGATTGAGAGAGGGACAGAGAGAGAAAAGAAAAAAAAGGGGGGGAAATAAGTAAATACATACATATATACATAAGGGATGGGGTAAGAAGGAGGGGAGGGACATTAATGGAAGTTAGAGAAATCAGTGTTAATGCCATCATGTTGGAGGCTACCTAGATGGAATATAAGGTGTTGTTCCTCCAACCTGAGTGTGGCTTCATCTTGACAGTAGAGGAGGCCATGGATAGACATATCAGAATGGGAATGGGACGTGGAATTAAAATGTGTGGCCACTGGGAGATCCTGCTTTCCCTGGTGGATAGAGAATAGATGTTCAGCAAAACAGTCTCTCAGTCTGCGTCGGGTCTCATCAATATAAAGAAGGCTGCACTGGGAGCACCGGATGCAGAATATCACACCAGCCGACTCACAGGTGAAGTGTCGCCTCACCTGGAAGGACTGTCTGGGACCCTGAATGGTGGTGAGGGAGGAAGTGTAAGGGCAGGTGTAGCACTTGTTCAGCTTGCAAGGGTAAGTGCCAACTGTGTATCCCTTTTGCCAATCAACTTTCCAGCTCTTAGCTTCTTCCCTCCCCCTCCTGTCTTCTCCTATCATTTCAGATCTCCCCCTTCCCCACCCACTTTCAAATCTCTTACTATCTCTCCTTTCAGTTAGTCCTGACGAAGGGTCTCGGCCCGAAATGTCAACTGTACTTCTTCCTATAGATGCTACCTGGCTGCTGTGTTCCACCAACATTTTGTGTGTGTTGTTTATATTACTGCCATAGGATTTAGAACACCATAATAAGGACGCCATTACCCGGCCACTACAGTATCACCAACAGAGCATTACAGGAGGGACACTGTACCTGCAACACCATTCATCACAGACTGGAGGCCATGACAAGCAGAGGTGCCCTAGTGGTCAGTGCTGGGATCTCTGTTATTCATTGTTCATGAAATGATTTGGTTACAGATGTACATGGCACGGTTAGCAAGTTTGCTGATGGTACCACATTGGGACAGAGTCTTATTGATAGTGAAGCAGATGACAATGAATTGCAAAGAGATCTTGAACACTCAGGGAGATGGGCTGACAAGAGGAAAATGGATTTCAACTTAGATAAGTGTGAGGTGATGCGTTCTGGACTGTCAAACCAGGCTAGGATTTATATAGTGAATAGCTGGGCATGGACGAGAGTTGTGGAATAGAGGAACTGGATGTATAGCCAGATTACACAAGGTGCTGGGGATCTTGTTCGGGGGGTGGGGGCGTGCGAGGCGTGCAATAAGAATTGGCTGGAGTAATTAGCTGCCAAGGTAAGACAGAAACTGGGTCTGGGGGAGGGCACTCCTTATCGATAATGGGCAGAACCTGGTCATCAGGTGTGAGGTGCTCTCAGGGCTGCTGTACTTGGCGCAAGTGTGTTCCGTCCCCCGCTCCTTCAGCTCGGAAATCACCCGAGCCGTCTTCAGATTCGTCTGGGGATCCAAGATGGAGTGGGTCAGACGGGCCACCATGCACAAGTCTGTGGACTATGGGGGCAAAAGCATTCCCAATGTTGCCCTCACCCTGATGGTCAGCTTCGTGTGTGGCTACATCAGGCTGTGTGTGGATCCCAGGTATGTGGGCACCAAGTACCACTACGTGCCCAGGTTCTACCCGTTGCCCTGGCTACGAAGAATGGGTCTGGCCCCTTTCCCCCACAACAACCCAGCCAGCTAGTTGTTGCTGCACTAACTGCCCTTCATGGAGAAAGTTCTTCCAGGACAACGCCTTTGACCACAGGGCTATCAGGCAGTGGTTGGCACGGAATGTCCTGCAGACACTGCAGGAGAAGGATGAGATGGACACAGTGGGGCGGTTCCCTGAGCAGACTGTCCAGGTCATCTGGCAAAATTCCTCATCGCCAGACCTCACCAACAGGCACCAAGACCTTGCCTGGCTGGCGGTGAGAGGGGCCTCCCAGTTAGATCCCTCCTGTACGCCCGGGATGTCGTCTCCACACCCCTCTGCCCACAGGAGGACTGCAGAGAGGAGGAGTCAGTAACCCAACTCTTTGCACACTCTAGGTTTGCGGAGAAGGTGGAGGTGGATGGAAGGGACAGTGTCAAGATTCATCCCCAGCAGCTGCGTAACAGAGGACTCTGTTTCCAGGGACACACACAGAGACCAACATCCGGTGCTGCTGGCAGATCATCAACTCGGTGAAAGATGCTCTTTGGTCGGCCTGAAAATTGATGGTCTACCAGCACACGGAGATATCCATGGGAGAATGCTGCCGGCTGGCACATTCTTGGCTGCAGGAGTACGTACTGAGGGACGCACTCAAACTTGGTGCAGCCACTGCAAGGTCCTGGTGGGAAAGAACCACAGTCTAGGGTTCTTCTCCTGCGGGAGTGGGAGGGGTCAGGTGGTGGGGAGTATACCCCACAACAATGGTTATACAATGTGAATTGGTAGAGCACCACATGAGTGGCTGAAATTGTTGAACTGTACAGAATGTAATGGTAATATCTGTAAAGTAGCCAGAGTTATTGAATAGTTTATTGTAAATAATTTATTGTGAATAAAGTATATTTTGTTAAAAAAAAATACACAGCTCACTGAAAACAGCCACACTAGAAGACAGAGTGTTGTGGAAAGTGTTTAAATGCTGGCTGGCCTTCATCAGTCAGGTCACTGAGTTTAGGAGTTATGCCACAGGCACATAATTCAAAGTTCAAAGTAAATTTATTCTCCAAGTACACCATATACTACCTTGAGATTAATTTTTTACAGGCATTCACAGTAAAACAAAGAATGACAACAGGCTCGATGAAAAAATACACAAAGGCTGAGAATGACAAACAGCAAATAAGCAAAAGAAGGCAAAGTCAACAAGTAAAAAAAAAGTAAATAAATTATCCTGAGAACATGAGTTGTAGAGACCTTGAAAATGAGTTACACGGTGAGGCTGCACTTGGAGTACTGTGTACAGTTTCAGTCACCCTGTTATAGAAAAGACATTGTCAATCTGGAGAGGATGCAGGAGAGATTCATGAGCATGCTCTCTGAACTATAGTTCCCGAGTTATAGGAACTATAACAGGCTGGACCTTTACTCCCTGGAGCACAAGAGAAGGAGGGGTGACCACATAGGAATTTGTGAAATCATGGGGGGGGGGGGATTCAATGTTTCAATGGTTCAATTTAATATTAGAGAACATATACAGTAGACTACCTGAAATTCTTATTCTTCACAGACATCAATGAAACAGAGCAAAGGAAAAAAACAAAGAATGAATGACAAAAACTTTAGAACCCCAATACCCCCCTTCTCCTCTCCCACACACAAACTGTAGCAGAAACATCAACTCTCCCCTGGTTAAGGCGGATGGTCATAATTTTTTCCCCAGGGATGGGACATCAAAAGCTAGAGGGTGCAGATCCGAGATAAGGGGAGAGGAAAAGTTTTAAAAGAAATTTCTTTACACAGAGGTTAGTGAGCACCTGCAATGAGTGCTTGAGGAAGTGGCCAAAAGGTACAAATGCAACATTTAAAAGGCATCTGGATGAGAACATATGGGGAAGGAGCTCGAAGGACTATGGGTTTAACACAGGCTATTTGGACTATCTGGGACGATGTGGTCAGCATGAATCAGATGGTCCAAAGGGCCTGATTTCATGCTATGTTTCTCTATAATCCTAATCATAATTTACAACATCTCTAGCATTAGTTGGTTTTATTTGACATTTCTTATTTTTGCATTTCTTTCTTTGTAATTATTCAATTGAAGAGATCACAATGGGTGTTGGAATAGATGAAGAGAAACTCAACCTGGAACTATGGGATACAATCTATATATAAAAGATTAACCTTCAGAATTGTTTCCTAACACGCCTACATGCAGAGGCTTGTAGAGACTTGGAACGCTTTGCTCCAAATGAACAGAAAGTGGATTACTCTGAGGGCAACATTATTTCTGACCAAACCCACGTTTCTCTTGCGTAGATTGTAGCTGTTGCAGTCAGCCAAACCACAGCTTGAAACATCCTGGAATGTGACGATGTTTCAGACTGTAGTTTGTCTGGCTGTGCCAGCCAAGGGACAAGAATTATACTGGTGCCCCCCCCCCTTTACAAAGGTAGAGCATTCCTCTGAAACCTTTCTTAAGCCGAAATGGCGTAAAGCGAAGAACCATTAACTTATATGGGAACAATTTTTGTAAAAGCGAAAATCCTCTTTGTAATGTGAAAACAGGTTATGTAGGTCTTCTGTAAAAGCGAAGCGGTGTAAAGCGAACGTTCATAAAGCGGGGACACCTGTACTCCACCTACAAAAAATGTATGTCAGAAGGGATTCTGATACAGAATCTGTAGATCGTTGATTAATGAAAGTTAAAATCTTTACACAACCATGATACAAGTGTAATACTCGGGTTCGGTGGGCTGTGTAAGTCTAGGGAAAGCAATCTCTGGCTCCCACCAAGCTACCCAAAACCTGTCTGTGTGGATGCTGCGTGAGTGGATACCCTGTTACAAATCAGCACCACAATTTAACAGACAGTACACCATAAACAATTAAATGATTTAGCTTTATAATTCTTAATTTTGTCTAAAGGGTTAGTAAAGAAAAAGCAAAAAAAAAGAAATGAAACAATCTAACGAGCTCACGGTTTCCCCTTCACCGATCCTCCTTAAATCTCCCCGGCCTTCGTCGGATCATGGCTCCGCTCCAGTCGAGTCCTACGACCTCCTCTCTCTGGCGTCTTCCCCCTTCATCTCCCATCAAACAAAAGACCCAGATCACCCCGGTGTCAGGCACACAGGACAATAACAAACTCCCGTTATTGGCCGGTTCACGTTCCAAAGCACCCGTTATCTCTAACCATCTTCCAAACACTGCTTCTACAGAAAGACCATGACATTAGCAGTGAAACCTTTCACAGGGTGTTATACAAGAATACAGTAAACCTCCTGGAATCAGGAAGTATGAAATAGGATTAAATTACATTTTTCAAGACTTTCGAAAAAATTGAGAGGAAGGAAGTTATGAGGGGTCATGAGGTAAGTGCCACTGATTAAACTGAGAAAGCAAAGAGAGCAAGAAGCTGGCAGTTATGACTAACAGAGGAGAGGAGGATATTCTGCCTTTTGAGGCAGTTCTTCTTTTCATCCGCAACATTACTCCATTTATTTTATTTATTAGGATCTCTGCTTCATTGTTAAAGGCCTGCATTTATTGCCCATGAGTGGCTGGAGTCATTAAAAAGCCTGTCTGGAAATGACGGACAAGATTCCAGTAGTGCTGTGCTCATTATTGCTCATGGCTAGCATTTGTTTTGAAATGCCAGATTATGCACACAAGGCTGTGTGAATCTCAGGGCTATATGTAGTGACAAATGTACTTTAATAATAAACTTAATTTGAACTTTATTAATGGAATTCAAATTTTGCAATGGCTATGATGGTTTTTGAGATTGGCTACCTGTTAGTCTAGGCCTCTTAATATCTAGTCTTCTAACCTAGCCACAATCTTTCCTCCAAATCCTTTCATTCTTTTGTTTAAAAGTAACAATCAACTTCAGGCATATAATTAATGGTGGATTTGGCATCAATAACTGTTTAGAAAGATATTTCTGAGCTTTGGTCTTTGATGTGTTTCCAAGGTTCATTCTTGGAAACCTGGTTCTAATTTTTGGACTTGCTCACTGATCCCAGATTTCCCAAATAGTAGAGATTATTTCTCTTTTCTTTAATTTTACATTTTTGTAAACCCAAGTCTAATTACGCCTCGACTTTAAAAATTCCGTGGAAAACAATTCAGTTTCTGTAAGCTCCTCAAGCAACAGTTTGTGTCCAAGTATAATTTCGGTAAATTTATGTTGTGCTCCCACCAAGGATAATTTTTTCCTTCCTCAGATGTGGTGACCAGAATTGCTCACGAAGCTCCAGGCGTGGTCTAATCGTGGTTTTCTACATTTTCCATTTCATGGCACTCCAGCCCTCTAAACACAAAGACCATCATTCCAATGGCCTTTTAGCTTCTTGCACCTGTGTCATTTCAATGCGTCAAGAGAAAGGGGAGCAAAAGTAGGCCGCTTTCTTCCTTCAGCCTGCTCTGACATTCAGCTTCAACACCATTTTCTGCCCTATCTATCCAAATGTTTATTTATTAAATATTTTTAAAAAACTATGGATTTTAATAAACTCAGTGACTGAGCCTTCACATCCCTCTGAATTCCAAAGATTCACTCCCCTCTGAGATAAGAAAATACACCTCATCTTAATATTAAATGGCCTACCCTCACTTTGGGACTGTGACTCCTTGTTTTAGACCCACAACCTGTCTGACCCATCCTATCAAATTTTTTAGGACTTTTATATTTTTCAAGTAAGTCATCTGTTACTCCGCTAAACTCTGTAGAACAGATGCCTAACCTGCTCAGTTTCTCCTGATATAACAGAAATTACATACATGAACATTGACTTCTTGAATTTCCAGTAATGGCACCCCCCATTCATTGTTCCCCATCCCCTTTTCCCTCTCTCACCTTATTTCCTTGCCCACCCATTGCTTCCTTCTGTTGCTCCCCCACTTTTCTTTCTCCCATGGCCTTCTGTCCTCTCCTATCAGATTCCCCATTTCTCCAGCCCTGTATCTCTTTCACCAATCAACTCCCCAGCTCATTATTTCACCCCTCCCTTCACCTTTTAACTCTATTCCTCATCTTTTTTTTCCTCCAGTCCTGCTGAAGGCTCTCGGCCCGAAACGTCGACTGTGCTCTTTTCCATTGATACTGCCTGGCCTGCTGAGTTCCTCCAGCATTTTGCGCGTGTTGCTGACATACCAGGAACAAATCTGATGAATCTTCTCTCTAAAGTAACAATGTCTTTTTTTTTCAGGTTACAGGACCAAAATTGTACGCAGTACTCAGGTGTGGTCTCACCAAGGTGCCGTACAATTGTAGTAGTTCATCCTTATTCTGTTTCTCAAATCCTCTTCAATAAAGACCAGCATTTGTTTTCAGTTGCCTGTTGCATCTTCATGTTGGTTTATCAGCAACTTGCATGCAAGAACATAATATGTTCACTTTGGACATTAACTCTTTCCACTCCTTTTACTATTCAGAAAATATTCAACCTTTCAGTTTTGCCATGGATGAGGGTTTAAATTATCCTGCATTCATCCACTGGCCAAACTTGATGTTCACCCCCAATGGGTTAGGATGTCATTATGCAGGAAGAGGGAAAATAGTTCCTCTAGTGTTGTCAGTCTTTTTCCTGGAGATTCAGTGTCACTGGACCCTGCCACCTTGGAATGCCCCACACCTTCATTAATCAGAATCAGAACTAGATTTAGTATCACTGGCATATGTCGTGAAATTTGTTGTTTTGCTACAGCAGTACATTGTAATGTATAATAATAAAATCTATAAATTATTATAATTAGTATGTGCATATATAAAACAGAGAAAATTAGATTAAACGGCAGTGCATAGAGAGGAAACAAAATATTGAGGAAGTGTTCAGGGTTTATTGACCATTCAGAAATCTGATGGTGGAGGGGAAGAAGCTGTTCCTGAATTGTTGAGTGTGTGTCTTCAGGCCCCTGTACTCCTCCTTGATAGTAGCAATGAGAAGAGAGCATGACCTGAGTGACGAGGTCCTTAATGTTGGATGTAGCCTCCTTGAGGCATTGCCTTATGAAGGAGTCCTGCATGTTGGGGAGGCTAGTGCTGTCATTGGCTGAGTTTACAACTTTCTGCAGCTTTTTCTGACCCTGTGCAATGGCCCCTCCATAGCAGACAGTGATGCAACCAGTTAGAATGCTTTCATGGTGTGTCTGTAGAAATTTGCCAGTATCTTACTAATTCCCCTGAAACTCCTAATGAAATATAGCCGCTGCCATGCCTTCTTTGTAATTGGATCAATATGTTAGGCCTAGGATAGATCCTCAGAGAGGGTGACAGCCAGGAATTTGCAACTGCTCACCCCTTCCTCTTCTGACCCCTTGATGAGGACTGGTGTGTGTTTCCTCAACTTCCCCCTCCTGAAGTCCACAATCAATTCCTTGGTCTTACCGACACTGAATGCAAGGTTGTTGCTCTGACACCACTCCATTTCCGCTCCACTCGCCTTTCTTGGAATCCATCTCTATTAATTCTTTATCTTATTTGGAGTGGGAGGGTGTTCTAGGTATCGTCATATACTTACGTGTGCCGGCTGAGAGTGAACTGGGCCAGGTGCTCAGGGCTGGGAGCTTGTCTAGAATTGTGTATGTGTGGGAGTGGAGGGGCTTGGGAGTCAGTATGGTGTTGCTTTCGGTCAGGGGATGGGTGCTTGGATGTTCAGTGGTTATGGGGGCATTTCCCAGGGTTGATGGGGGTGTTTTTGTTGAGGGGTGGTGTTAGTATTAGGGATAGGGCAGTGGGATGGAGATGGGGTCTGGGAAAGAAGGGGCTGGAGGACAGAGGGGAGCTAGAGGAGAGAGGGATGAGGGAGAAGAGAGGGGGTCTGGAAGGGAGACAGTTTCTGGAAGAGAGACAGGGGGCTGGAGGAGAGAAGGGACTGAACTAAAGTAAAGGGAATTACAGAGGCCTGAGAGAAGAGCTGGTAACAGTTGATTGGAAGGGGACACTAGCAGGGATGATGGCAGACAGCAATGGCTGAGGTTTATGGCAGTAATTTGGAAGGTACAGGATCAATAGCTCCCAAAGAAGAAGGAGTATTCTAAAGGTAGGATGAGCAAACTTAGCTAACAAGGGAAATCAAAACCAACATAAAAGCAAGAGAGGGCATATAATAAAGCAAAAAGTAGTGAGAAGTTAGAGGATTGGGAAATTTAAATAAAACAACAGAAAGCAGCTAAAGGTGGAAAAGATAAAATATGATGGTAAGTTAACCAATAATATCAAAAGTGGTAACAAAAGTTTTTCCAGATATATAAAGAGTTAAAAGAGAGGCAAGAATGTGTATTGGACCACCGGAAAATGACGTTCAGGGGTAGTAATGGGGAACAAGGAAATGGTGGACGAACTGAATAAGTATTTTGCACCGATCCTCACTGTGGAAGATATTAGTAGTATGCTGGAAGTTCGAGAGTGCTGGGGGCAGAGGTGAGTGCAGTTGCTATTACTAGGAAAATGATGCTTGGGAAACTGAAATGTTTGAAGGTAGATAAGTCACCTGGACCTGATGGACTACACCCCAGGTTTATGAAAGAGGTAGCTAAAGCGATTGTGGAGGCACTAGTAATGATCTTTCAAAAATCAATTGATTCTGGCATGATTCTGGAAGACTAGAAAATTGCAAATGTCACTCCGTTCTTCAAAAAGGAAATTATAGGCTAGTCAGTCTGACCTCAGTGGTTGGAAGGTGCTGGAGCTGATTGTTAAGGATGTGGTTTTGGCGTACTTGAAGGCACGTGACTAAACAGGCCAAAGTAAGCATGGTTTCCGTAAGGGAAAATTTTCCCTGACAAATCTGTCGTAATCCTTTGAAGAAATAACAAGCAGGATAGACAAAGGAGAATTGGTAGATATATTGAGCTTGGATTTTCAGAAGGTAATGACAAAGTGCCGCACATGAGGCTGCTAAACAAGACAATAGCCTGGGAAAGATACAGAATTGGCTGATTAGAAGGAGACAAAGTGTGGGAATAAAGGGATCCTTTGCAGATTGGCTGCTGGTTAATAGTGGTCTTACATAGGGGTAGATGTTGGGGTGGCAGAGATGGGGGTGGCAGAGATGGAGGTGGCGAAAAGGGAGGCTGGAGGTGGGCAGTGTTCTGAAAAAGAGGGAGCAACTGGAAGGGAGAGGGGGCTGGAGGAGGGAAGGGGTTGGAGGGGAGGAGGTTCTGGATAAGAATTTGATTGAGAGGGTGTGGAGGAGGGGTGGAGAAGGGGGAGGAGAGGCAGTAGAAGAGAGAGGTTGGAGGAGGGAGGTCAGAGGAGAGGTGGGGAGGAGGGGTGGAGGTGGGGGTAGTAGAGGGAGTAGAGGAGAGAGGGGGAGGAGAGGGGTTAGAGGAGGGGCTGGTGGAAGAGAGCTTTTTTTTACTGTTAGTGTTAGGGTTAGGGGCTGGAGGAGAGGGGTTGACAGAGGAGACGAGTTAGAGTTTTGGTTAGGGAACTATTTTCAAATCTCTATTGGTGGGTCCTCAAGTGGCTTTAGAGGCCGATCCGAGATTCACATAATCTGGGTGGATTCCCTTAATGGAGGGTGCCTGTGCATGACTTTATCTAATGCCAGGAGCCGATGCAAGGGCAGTCACCACACAATCCTTGACAGATCAGGGTCAGGGTCCTATGGCTGGGCACCCTTTACAGCCACAGCCTTCCTCCACCTTCACTACTGCTGTGATGTGTCATCGTCCTCTGCCAGCCCCACTGCTGAGGGCTTGGACGGTAAGCTCAACTGAGTCCAATGATCTTTCTGTTTTAACCCTTGGGTCTCGGATCCCCACTGAATATAGTTTGTCACTATTTACAATACACTCAAGTCTACCCCATTAAGTCCCAACTGGGTAAATTTTTGATTGGAATTACTTAGTAGGATGGTCCTGCTTGGACCTTTGGGAATGGTGTGCCAAGGGTTGAAGGCTCAGAGGTCAGCATTGGTTCAGAGCTTTACTTCAGAGGGTACTCTTGTAAATCAGTGCGAGTTACTGGCAACAGCCCGTCTCTGAATCTGAACCGCAATGAGGTCACTCCTGACTTCACCATGAACGCGGACGCTGGCTCGCTTTCCGTTCTTTGTTCCTATAGATGTGACAGTGTGCTGTGGGTGGTGAACTGATTCGGCAATTTGCCCACTGACTGACGCCTGACAAAGGGGACCAGTGGCAGGCGTCAGAATGAGACTTCAGCTCAGCAAAAGGTTGATGGGTCACGGGGCACAATTCAGCATTCTGAGCAATCTGGACTAAAGAATGTCAGCTGCTTCACTTGTTGTGTGCGCTCCATGTGCATTTGTGTGTGTGTGTTTGTGTGTATATACACAATTGCATGTACTGGGGAGGGTGCTGGGTTATTAACTCTTTCAGTGCTAATGGGATCAGCAGCTGGTGCTCCGGAAACTTCAGCTTATGCTCAGCAAGCTCTTCTCATCCAGATCAGCCCCAGGGAAGCCACTATGGGTCTCAGTACCTCGAGCTAGTATGAAAAAATCGCCAGTATAGCAGAGCTTTAATACAACACTGGAATAGTACAGAGGACAAGCAGGGCATTCAAACCACCGAGTAGTGTTAGCTCTCTTGCAGGACAGTCTGGTTATTTCTAATCATAATGTGCTAGATTCATAGAACATTACAGCTCAGAAACAGGCCATCTGTGCTAAACTATTATTCTGCTTAGTGCCATCGACCTGAACCTGGACCAGAGTCCTCCGGACTGTGCCTCTCCCATCCATGTACTTACCCAAATCTCTCTTAAATGTTGAAGAGAATCTCAAAGTTTTCCCCTCATGTTCCCCTTAAACATTTCACCTTCCACCCTTGACCTCTAGTTCTAGTCTCACACAAACTCAGTGGAAAAAGCCTGCTACCCTATCTATACCCCTCGTAATTTTGTACAACTCCATCAAATTTCCCCTCATTCTCTTACACTCCAGGGAGTAAAGTCCTAACCTATTCAACTTTTCCCTATAACTCAGGTCCTCAGGTAACATCCTTGTAAGTCTTCTCTGCACTCTTTCGATTGTGTTGATATCTTTCCTGTAAGCAGGTGACCAGACTCATCCTGCCTGTTCGTCAGAAGCTCACAGTATTTCTCCACAAACCTTTATCAAGTCCCTTTTCGGGGTGCCTATTGTTCCCACACCTACGATTATTTCGATCACGATTTATCCAAATCACAAACACTTGTACAAAAACTAAAATTCTCCTCACTTCCCTCTGGTGGGCTCCTTATGTCTGGTTTCTAAGAGAGAAGGGGGCTCAGTACTGGTGGAACCTGAGACGGGAGAGCGAGGGTCAGTGTCTGTGAGAGGTTTAAGTCTGGAGACTGGGGTACATCAGTGGGAGGGGGTTGGAATATGCTACTGAGAAGCGCGAGGTATATTTGTACATGTTACAGCGAGGGGTGCTTGGTATATCAGACTGTTACACTGACGGCTTTAAGGGGAGTGCAACTGTGATGAACTTGGCGGTGTGAGTGTTACAGTGACAAGTGTGGGGTACAGCAGTGAAGAACGTGTGACGGTGAAGGGTTTGGGGTATGTCAACAATCGCTGTTTTATGGGGTATGGGATACATTAGTGATACGAGGCATGTGGGATATACCAATGACTTACCGTATATGAGCTGCAGAGTACATCAGTGTTTTGGTGAGTGCTACCGTGAGAAGAGTACTACTGAGTGTCACATTAAAGGATGTGATGCCTGTTGGTGAATGTTATAGCGAGGAGTGTGCAGCTTATTAGTGAGGGCAGTGTGGTATGAAGTGTTAAGTGACTGCTGCGGGATATACCAATCAGTATGGTGCTGAATGGTGTGGAGAATGAGTACAGCAGGAACACGAAGCACTGTATACTAGTGTAGGGCAGCATGGCAGCTTAGTGGTTAGCACAACGCTTTACAGTACCAGCAATCTGGGTTTCATTCTGTAAGGAGTTTGTACATTCTCACTCTAATCGCCTGGATTTTCTCCTGGTGCTCCGGTTTCCTTCCACAGCCCAAAGACGTATCGGTTGGTAGGTTAACTGGTCATTGTAAATTGTCCTGTGATTAGGCTGGGGTTAAATTGGGGTATTGCTGGGCAGCATGGCTCAAAGGGCAGGAGGGCCTCTTCCATGCTGTGGCTCGATAAATAAATTAGTAACTATTATCAGGAATGTGGGGTATACAGTATTTGCGAATGCTGCAGTGTGTGGTGTGTGAGGTATTTAAAAGTGTATTAAATGAGAATCATGTGGCGTTTCAGTGCTATGATATCCGTGTGTGTTAGTGTGAGGATGTGAGGTATATCACCGAGGGGTACAGTGAGTGGTATAAGGTTTATCGATGATGTGTGATATATCAGAGAGTGTTAGAGTGCAGAGTCTGGACAGTGAGGGTTACTGTGAGTGGTTTGGGGGATGTCAGGAGGGATATAACAGAGTGTGAGAGTGAAGAGTCTGGACGGTGAGGGTTACTGTGAGTGGTTTGGGGGATGTCAGGAGGGATATAACAGAGTGTGAGAGTGAAGAGTCTGGACGGTGAGGGTTACTGTGAGTGGTTTGGGGTATGTCAGGAGGGATATAACAGAGAGTGTGAGAGTGAAGAGTCTGGACGGTGAGGGTTACTGTGAGTGGTTTGGGGTATGTCAGGAGGGATATAACAGAGAGTGTGAGAGTGAAGAGTCTGGACGGTGAGGGTTACTGTGAGTGGTTTGGGGGATGTCAGGAGGGATATAACAGAGAGTGTGAGAGTGAAGAGTCTGGACGGTGAGGGTTACTGTGAGTGGTTTGGGGTATGTCAGGAGGGATATAACAGAGAGTGTGAGAGTGAAGAGTCTGGACGGTGAGGGTTACTGTGAGTGGTTTGGGGGATGTCAGGAGGGATATAACAGAGTGTGAGAGTGAAGAGTCTGGACGGTGAGGGTTACTGTGAGTGGTTTGGGGTATGTCAGGAGGGATATAACAGAGAGTGTGAGAGTGAAGAGTCTGGACAGTGAGGGTTACTGTGAGTGGTTTGGGGGATTTCAGGAAGGATATAACAGAGTGTGAGAGTGAAGACTATGGACGGTGAGGGTTACTGTGAGTGGTTTGGGGGATGTCAGGCAGTATTACAATGAGGGATGTGTAACGAGGGTGACAGTGAGTAGAATGAGGATATCACAGTTGGAAATACCAGCAAGTGTTACAGTGAGTGAAGGGGTGAGGTTTGATTATCATTGAGGGATGTGGAGTATAACTGTATTACCCGGAGGTGTGTGGGATATTTCAGTGAGTGTCTCAAGAAGATGGCGCCAGCGGACAACGCAACGTCCTTCAGGCAGTTCACAGTACTACTCCTTTTACTCCTTTCACTTCCTCTTCTTTCGAATCTGATTCTGCTACTAAGCTTTTACGTGCGATGGAACCTGTGATTTACACTTTGACGGTGCATTTTTGCACCGATTGGCCAATCTGGCATTTGCTGTCTCGGAGGGAGTTTGGTGAGGTTTCAAGCAGTGTGTGCAGCCTGGAGACGGGGCGCCAGCCTGTGATCGACCCTATTTCTCGCCAATTGAAGCATTGAGCAAGAGGAAATCAAAGAGGATGAGAATGGAAGGCGTGTGGGTGTTCAGCATCATTTGCCTGCATTTGATCGGCCTCTCTCTCTCTCACTCGATGCTGCTGGAGGATGGTGCTGGAGTTTTGGGTGTTGGGTAAGGTTTCATTGACACAGTTTGTGGATTGTACTCTGCAGATCATGTTATATGTGTTTCTTAATCTGGCTGCTCCTTTTGTATTGCTATTTTGTGCAATTTTAATGGTTGGGGAGGGGGGTTGCTTACAGCCAACGAACAGCACAGCTCTAAGTTGAACTGAACTGAACATTCCTAGACTGTTTCAATGACTCTGTGGTTTGATGCTGTGGTTTGATTGTGTTTTTCTCTCGTTTTTTTTTGCTGTTGGTGCGATTTGTTCTTTTTTTTTGCACATTGGGTGTTTGATGTTTTCTTTGAATGGGTGCATGGTTTTGTTGTTTCGTGGCTGTTTGGGGGAATACGAGTCTCAGGATTGTATACTGCATACATACTTTGATAAAAATGTACTTTGAATCTTTGAATAAGTCAGTCCTGCAGCTTCACTGATCCAGTGATCCAGGTATGGTTCTGATCTTAGATAAAGTCTGTGTGGATTTTTTTTTTACATCCAACTCATGACTGTCAGTTTCCTGCCATTAACATAAAGCAAGTTGATTGATTAATTAGTTACTGCAAATGATCTCTTAGTATAGATGGGTGACAGGTGAATCAGAGGGAGTTGGTGGTATCTGAGAGAGAATCAGTTTCAAAGACTTAGAGGGAGAATTAAATTAATAGAGTTGCTCTGGTAACTGGCACAAACATGATGGGCTAAGTAGCCTCGTTCTATGTCGCCGGAAAAAGTGAGCTAGAGTGAGTGTTACTGTGAGAAGTGTGGGGTATATCAGTGTCACAGTGAGCACAAGGATGTACCAATGAGTGTCATTGTGAAGTGTAGGGTATATCAGTGTTGCAACAGCTTACGTTTAATCGGTGAGTGTTAAAGTGAAAGATGTGTGATATATACAAGAATATTTCTTAAGGTTGTTATAGCTGGGGGTGGTAATGGGGACAAACTCCCACTGCCTATTAAATGCTCCCAATGGCGTGAGCTGCAAACAGCCTCTGAAAACCAAGTCCAGCTCCTGGCTTTCATGTGTGGCTTAGCTACTAAGCCCAGTGGAACCGTTTCTACTGACAGGTGAAGGAGCAAAGGTGGGTTACTGGCACCTTAAAACCAGTTGCTTCGGGAACTTGGAGTTCATCAGCTGTGGTTGGCAGCTCATCTAGAAGAAGGAAGTCTCTGACCTCAAAATGTCTGCTGCCTTGTGGCTATACCCACTCGTGGGGAAGGCTTTAGGAGTAAACCCTGAGGAAAAATCTGCAGCTGGAGTCCCTAAGGCAGTCTGATGTTGAGTTCAACGCTGACTGGAAACTCTTACAACGTTTCTGGTACCAAACTGTACCAGTCTCTGCCGTTCCTTTGGGTTCATCAAATGTTTGGAGAGGGGGAACTTGCTACACGGGCAACAGCTTGCTCTCCATATCGTACTGCCCAGGCCTGCGTTATCTAGAGAGCTAGGATGCAATCTCCACAGTCAACTCTGACCAACGGAGGCCTACACAATATCACATTAAGGAAATGGAGTATTTAAGGAAGTGTTATAGAAAGCATGTGGGATACTTAAGTAAAGTTTAGGGGGTATCACTGGGGTATGAGGGATGTGGAGTATAATAGTGGGTATTACTTTGATGGGTGTGGAATGTCCATATGGGGTGCATGTTATAATGAGGAGTGGGGTATAGGAGAGTGTTATACTGAGAGCTGTGGCGTTTACAGTGAGACAGTGAGGAATGTGAGGCACTTCACTACGTGCCACCGTGAGGAGTGTGAGGTACAGCACTGTATATTGTTTTAAGGATTGAGGGATATATCAGTATTGGGCTTGCTGGTAATGTCACAAGGAGTACAGGATGTGTTCGTGTGTGCACAATGTGAGGATCGCAGGGTAAGTGAATGAATGCCTCAGTGAAGAATGTGAGGTATACAATGCATGTTACTGAAAGGAAAGCTTCAGGGAGCAACTCGGGATATATCAGTGGGCGTTACAGTGAAGGGTGAGGTACATCTGTGCACGTTGGTGGGAGAGGTGTGGCTCGTGTGCGCATGCTAAGTGAGTGCTGAACAAAAGTAGTTACGGGAAACTGGATGCTGTTTACTGTCCCATTAAGATTTCCCGAGTCACTCATCAATTTACAAAGTGAGTCATTGGTCTGCCACTGACACCAGCTGAGGGACTGGCTCAGACAAGCTCAGGAATCACAGGCACCCTGGCTTAGTACAGGAAGGATTATCTAGTTTAACACAAAGAGACATAATTGTGCAGAGGGGGGCAAGTTTGATCAAAAAAGGGGAGACTGAGGAACTGGAAGGGTTTGCAGGGTGGGGCACTTGTATAATTAAGTTCCCACATCCTAGTTGGAAAGGTAGAAGACAAACACGAATAGAAGATTCTCGTGCAGGAGCAATTTGTTCAACAACTGTCTGAAGAAAGTAAAAAAACTTGGCTGGTTTGAAACTTTTGTGGCGCACTCTTTCTCGTCTTTGAGATTAATTGGTTTAAATTGGAATCTGAAGAAACATGCCGCCTTTCCATTTTCTTCTTTCGCTCTGCATGATGAGGCTGGTTTTGTGCTCAGCACGTAAGTATCATTTTAAAAGGCAGCTGAGAATTTGCAGCTTTTTAAATGCAAGGGGTTAAATGGAATTGAACTGAAGCCAGTGTGAATGATTTCTCTCGCTGTGTGTACACGTGCTTGCTCCTGTATGTTTGTGTATGTATGTGCATGCTGGAGTGATTGAGTGAGGGAGAGAGGGAAAGAAGTGAGGAAATGGGTTTGTTGAGGTAAATGCTGTCAGGATTAGCACAGTAACTATTTTTAATTGCACTTGAGAATTATAGCCATTTATGGTAGAGAAGAAGGTATTCAGCCTATTGTGATCTGTATGCATATGTTTAGGATTTCCCTTCTCTCAGTCTGTAACTTTATGGGTTGTGGCTCTTAAAGTGTTGATGTAAGGACTTTTTAAATGCAGCATGACTTCTACCTCCAAAAGCATCACGCAAAAATCAGGAGGAACTCAGCGAGTCGGGCGGCATCCATGGAGGGATATACACAGTCGATGCTTAAGGTTGAGACCCTTCATCTGGACTGTTTTGAGCTTCTACCGGCCTTTCAAGCACAGATATCCAGACCTCTGGATGAATTGCGTGTGGCACAGTGGTGTCACGTAGCATCAGAGACCTGGATTCAATCTGATCTCGGGCACTGTCTATGTGGAGCTTGCATGTTCCTCCTGTGTTGATTTCCTCTTGATGCTCTGGTTTCCTTCTACATCCCGAAGATGTGCACTTTAGTAGGTGAACCGGCCATTGTAAATTGCCTCAATGAGAGTGTAGGATCTGTGCAGAGCTGAGGAGAATGTGGGGAGAATGAAAGGTGGGATTAATGTTGGATTATTGTAAATTGGTGATGGATAGTTGAGGTGGAGTGAGGGGCCAGGTTCTATGTTCTCTTTCTGGCTTTATGAATTATGTTTCCTAACTCCCATAAGGTAGAGAAGCTTGATTAATGGACAAGAAACAGAGAGTAGGAATAAGCAGATCATTTTGTTGTGGGGCTCTGCCTAGTGATGGAATGCAGTGCAGGAAACTATATCAATGATTTGCCCCAAGGGAACCAAACGTGATACATCCAAAATTGCTGATGACACAAACACCCTGGTCCCGAGCTCCGTTGCTGTCTTTATGGGATTTCCATGTTGTCTCTGAGACTGCTTGGGTTTTCCCAAAGTGCTCCAGTTCCCTCCCACATCCCAAAGGTGTCTTGGTAGGTTAATAGGCTACTATATATTGCACCCAATAGCAGGAGAATCAAGGGGTACTTCATAGGCATGTGAAAAGGAATAGGTGACAGGTAGCTAAACAGGAGCGGATTGAACCATTCGTTGAGCTCTGACAGTCAGCATGGACCTGATGAGCCGATAGTATCCTCTATGTTGTAAGGTAATATGAGGTTCAAAAGGATATATACAGGCTAGTAAATTATTGAGCAACATGGCAGGTTGCAGAATTAAGATATCCACTTGGGTAGAAAATATAAAAAGACAGTACCTTTTAATTGATGTGAAGCTGAAAGGTGTTCAGAGGGACCTAGGTCTCCTTGTAGACAGATCGCTGAAAGCTAACCTACAGTACAACAAATTGCAAAGCATGAGTACGTTTGCCTTTACTACAAGATCTGTGAACACAGATAAAATACTGCAATTATAAAGATCACTGGTGAGAGCAAACCTGGAATATTGTGAATAGGTCCGTTCTTTCTGCCTTGTTGATAGAGGGACTGGGATGGAAATACCAGCTGGGGAGGGAGGTTATGGTGGGGAAGGCATCAGTGGTTTCTCTTAGGAAGAACTCTCTGGAATGAAATGTACTGAGGCATGATCTAACTGAAGTACAGAGATTCTTGGCAGGTTGGATGCAGGAATGATGTTTCCCCCGGCTAGATGTCTAGAACCAGGAATCACAGCTATAGCTTACGGAGTCAGCTATTCAGGACTCAGATGAGATGAAATAGCTTCACCCAGAAGGTAGTGGCTCTAAGTTCAATTGCTGACTATATTCAAAGTATAGAATGATAGATTACGGGTCTCTCATGGTCACAGAACACATCCTACACAATCAAGAAAACTCATTCTCTTTACTTCCTGAGGAGGTTAAAGGGAGCTGGACTATGCACATTTATACTCATGTCCTTCTATAGATAGAGAGCATTCTAACATGCTACATCACTGCATGGTACAGAAACTGCACTGCAGTCATCAGGAGGGCTCCACAACGGGTAGTCAAAACTGCCCAGTGCGTCACTGGCACCAGCCTATCTGCCATCAAGGGCATATATACAAAAATTGCCAGGCAGCAACATCATGAAAAATCCCCCCACCCTGCTCATGGACTGTTTGTCCCACTCCCACTAGTGAAGAGGCTACGTAACATCCATGCCAGGACCACCAGATTCAAAAACAGTTACTTTCTCCAAGCAGCAAGGCTGATCAACAACTCCTCCCACTAACCGACCCAACCACACCCCCAACCACCACTATTTATCATTTCCTGTCAGAGTCACCTTACAGACAGTCCCGTGCCTTGCGTCACATTATGGACATACAGTTATTCTATGTATATAAGCTGTCTTATGTATTTATATTTATAGTGTGTTTATTATTTTCTAAAAATCTTATTGTGGTTTTTGTGTTGCATTGGATCCGGAATAACAATTGTTTCATTCTCCTTTACACTAGTGTACTGGAAGTGACACTAAGCAATCTTGAATTAGACGATCTTGAATGGGGGGGTTAAGTGATGCTAAGATGGAAGATCAAACGTGATCTTATTGAGAGAGCAGTCCTGAGAGCCCAGACAGCCTTCTTCTGTTTAGTTTCTTTGGCGGTGAGGTCTCTTCTTTAAACTGCTGCTGCCCTTCTGTTAGAGTACTCCCAGAATGATACTATGAAGAAAGATCCGATGTTTGCATGCAATGACTGTGAAGGAGCACCAATATATTTTTAAAACGGGGTAATCTGCAACTTGGTGAGGAATTTGCAGGGGTGGTATTCCCATGTGGCCGAAGAGCGAGGTTTTGGGTTTGGGAGGTTGTTGACAGAGACTTGGTGGGTGAGAAATTGTAAATGGTCAGAATGGGGCCATTGGTGGAAGGGATATTTGCTCAGATACTGCTTGGGCATTGAGTAAGTGGACTGCTTTGTCCTGGATGAGGTTGGGCTCACTCTGAGTATGGTTGGTCTACATTCGTCTAGGTGAAAAGTATTCTATCGTATTTCTGACTTACGGTTGTCGATGGTGCTAAAACTGTGTCTCAGTCAAGAGCCAAGTTACTTGCTAGAGAAAACACACCCATTGGCAGCACTGAATCACTGAATCCAATAGGGGGCAGTGTGAAGGGTTAATCATGGGCAAAATTAGGACCAGAAGAACCAGTGTGACCCTTATAATTTCTGAGGAGTACTTACTTTCAAATAATTTCTTCAATCCATTTACAACTTAAATTACGAATAGATGTCTGTGGAATTTGTAATGTGTATTAAGTTTCACCCTCTAGCCCCTGCAGCTGGGATCTCAGCCAATCTGGGTTTCAGACGACATTCAAACTACTTCTTTTTCTTTGTGCGATTAGTGGGTGGCTGAATTCATGAAAGGGGAAAAGTGAAAAGGGCAAGCGAGAAAAACACAGGGAATGAAGAAAAGAGGAGTTGAAGTAAATAAATCTGACAGAAAGTAAAGAAGAATGTGGTTAGGCGAGAAAATAAATTAGACAACTGTCCAAAGAAAGAAAGTGATGAAAGGGGGCTTTAGTACAGGCCCTGAGGCCTTGCACACACCTTGTTCTCTGGTTTAGACTGTTGATGGCTGTGAGGACTCCTGTTGCCTTTGACTAGTTCTTTCTTCAGGGCTAAGTGAAGATCCGTGCTGACTTGCCCTCAAACAGGTTGGAATGTGCTGGGAACCTGACTCACTTTGCTGTGATCAGACTCAGTCTCTGAAACCAAAACCACAAGCTGATCGGTAAGAGAGAGAGAATCCAGCTCAGGGAGCAAAGTTGTTGAAGTCTGCACTCATCCCGGTAAACGAAGTGCCTCGTCACGTTCCTGCCATGTGCGTGTAAAACCGTGAAAAGGCTTTGGGATGTTAGGAGGAGAGGGTGACTGGCTTTCACTCTGTGGGTGAGGATGAGGCCAGGTTGACCTGTGTGTTCCCAATACACGGATTCAATTATCTTGTTCCATTCCAAATGATCCTTCCCTGTGGGTACTCATTGGCCAGGGGTACCCAGGAGCCAGATGGCAATGCTGCAGGCTTTGATAATATCCTTGAATCTTTTCCTCTGCCCACCAGCTAATCTCTACTGTGAATGAACTCAAAATTGTATCTGCTTTGGGAGTCTGGTGTCAGATAGGTGAACAATGGTATCTGTCAAACAAACTGACTGAATTAAAGTAAGGTCTCAATACCTAATCCACTGGATTTGGAGTGGATTTCAGTATTTTGCACAGATATTGTTGGTAGCATCTGACTAGTACCTTGAGATGCTTGCTACAAGTAGTCCAAGCCTCAAAAAACTTTAAGAAGGTAGGAATCACTGCTGCTGGGTAGATCATAATTTTTTTTTGCTGGGTTATGGTTTTGACTTTTCAAACACTTCTCAAGTTTGCTTTAGTTGATCAATAGCTGTGCTGGTTCATTAGTGGTAAACTGTATCAGAGATGTGTATTTTTGCTGACAGATGCCTCCTAAGATATGGGAAGTAGTCCCCGTTTTCCAGAAACTTGCTGTGAACTTTTCTTTTGAGGGGGTTCTCTAGAGCAGCACAAACTTAGCTCTTCTTAGTTAATGGCTCATCAATCCAAAGGGGTCAGAATAAATGTTTAAGTGGAACCATATCCAATCGACAGTAGAAGGGAGTAGCATACAGAGTGAAAATCCTTTTATTTACTCTGTTCCATAGCTCTTCCAGCATGGATTAGACAGTAAGCAGTGTCAGGACAGTCAGAAAAGGAAAGCCCTGTTTACTCTCACCTTCCAGGACATCCCCTCTTCTCATTACCGTCATCTGGGAGGACCTACAGGAGCCTGAAGATGCACACTCAGCATTTTAGGAACAGTTTCTTCCCCTCCGTCATCAGATTTCTGAACGGTCCAGGAACCCATGGACAGTACCTCATTATTCTGCTCTTTTTTTACACTGTTTATTTTATATCTCTCTCTCTGCAACTTGTAGTGCACTCTATTGTTCCTGCAGAACAACACATTTCAAGACTTATGTCAGTGATTATAAACCTGATTCTGATCCCATCACTCATTCTGAGGCAGGTAGAATGTAGATTAGATACCAAGTAAATCTTCTGATCCCATCAAGAAGACCCAATACCTCAGTGGTGCACCAATAATATGTCTTGACTATGTTTGCTGGGCAATCCTGAATGGGATTGTTTGCTGCAGTGACATGAGCTTGCAAACTGGATATGTGCAGGAAGCCGGAGTTCATGGGACACACAGAACCCATTGATTTGTAGAGCTGGGAGAGGTCACAGAGATTTTATAATTAAAAGTATGCTTATTATTCATAAAAATTGCAAATACATAAAGTACAAAACATTCAAGTTGGCAGTTCAGTGCAAGCAATATCATTCCATCTATTTTGTGACGAGCTTTCCTTGAGCCAACATTCCACGGGGATCTTCCATGAGGGTGCATGGCAAGAGGGTGTTTGTGTATATGCGTGTGTGAGAGAACAGCACAGAGTCCTATGTCATGGAGCAATGATGGATTTGAAAGCAAGGGTGAGAATTAGAAGCAG
This sequence comes from Hypanus sabinus, assembly GCF_030144855.1. Classification (NCBI taxonomy): domain Eukaryota; kingdom Metazoa; phylum Chordata; class Chondrichthyes; order Myliobatiformes; family Dasyatidae; genus Hypanus; species Hypanus sabinus. Next base: position 26,761,663 of record NC_082721.1, read on the forward strand.
AACCAGGAGCCAGCGCTATTCAGTGAGCACAAGGGATGTCTTAATCCTCCGCTGGCTGCATATACTGTCTGTATGCATGCACTCCAGCACACTGCCGAGACCTGCAAAGGGAATGTGAGCAAGCTGCACTAATGTCAGGTATGGCTCAGATTGTAGATCTGTGTCATAACATTACGGTTTGATCCTCAGCAGAGCTGAGTGCAAAGTTCCAGGCCAATATTTCTACTGTAGTATTTTACAAGTGCCTGTACTGTCTCTGTCTTCCTTTCAGAAGTTTTAAAATACTACAATCATCATTTGAAGAGAGGGAACAGAAGCCAATATTTATCCCTCAACCCGCACCTGATCACTAGGAACCCACCACTGGCTCTGTGTAAATGGATGCCTACAATTCTTTGACAGAACTTGATCAGCTGTAAAGCACCTTGAGGTTGTGAAAAGCACACTGGAAATACATGGATTGGTGAACAGTAAAATACATTTGTACTTTAAATAAAGGAAGGAGAGTTAGGATGAAAAAGTTGGGGTTCAGGTTTCTGCCTGCTGAAGAGGCTTTAAGGCACTGTTTCTGCTCCATTCCCTTTTAGCACTTGGGGAAGTTTTCCCCCAGGATCCGATCCTGACCATTGGCTCTTCGCTGACTGCCACTTGCACTGTAAGCCCAGAGGCAAAAGTGGACTCATGGGATCTCTACTGGACACTGAATGGCCAGAAGCTTAGCTCTGAACTCTACACTGTGGTGAACAACACTACGCTGATGGTGACCATGAAGGGACTGAACGGTTCACAACAACAGTCTGGTGACAATCTGGTGTGTCACCGAGCAGACGGGAGGATTCTGGCTGGGTCCTGCCTCTATGTTGGTCGTAAGTTTCTCTCAGTGGCACTTGCATAAAGGAGATCTTAAGAATATGGTTAGTAAAGCATGTGGGGTCCTGGGATTCATCAACAGAGGCTTACAGTACAAAAACAGAGAAGGGCTGTGTATTGTTATGAATTCTTGTTCCACATCTAATGCAATATGTGATAGTCCTGGAAAGAATGTGGATTTGAAGGCCAGAAGTTTCACTTATAAGATTAGATCAGAGAGTCAGGGGTGTTCTCCTTGGAGAAAAGAAAGCTGATGGGACACTTGACTGAAATGGACAAGATTGTGACTGGTTTAGATGAAATAACTATTGGGAAGTTGTTACGGTAAGTGATGGCCAGTGACCGAGAATGAGAATTCAAAATTTTGGATAAATGATACAAGAGAAATTAGCATAGTTAGAGTATGGAACTCATACTCTGTAAGTCTCATGCAAATAGAATCAACTCATAAAGGAACTGTAGTGGACCATGTGAGAGAATAAAGTGTGCGGCTATGTAGAATGATATGGGGGATAGAGCTGATGGGATTGATTTGCTGTGGGCTAAGAAAGACGATGAGCCTCTTTTGTGCCTATCAACAGTATGATTTAATGACTTTCTGAGATGTGCAGAGAACAAATGTAAGTGCTTTCACACCTAGCTGTGAGAGTGTGCAACTGTGCTTTCTTATATATCAGTGGTGACACATGAAGAGTTTTTTGCCTTCCTCTTGGCTGTTTCTTATATCCTGAAATGAATTGAGTCAAACCCTCCAAGTCGCTCGTCCTGCTTCATGATGGACAGTGCCAGTCTGGCAACTTCAGGAATTGTAGGGCTGCTGTCAGAAACAAGAAACTAGTGAAGATGCAGCAGGTTAACAACTTTATGTAGTGCTCAGTGTCTGGTTGGTTTCTCTTCCTTGTACAGTTCCCCCCGAGAAACCCACCAACATCACCTGCTGGTCCAAGAACACCAAGGATCTCACCTGTAAATGGAGCCCAGGGAGTCGGGGAGAAACCTTCCTTCGTACAAAGTACACACTGAAATACAAGTTACGGTAAGTCAATATATTGCTGCCCAGAATTAGGATGTTTGATTTTTGTGTATTTTTCATATTCATTTATCAGACGTGTGTGTCTTTGGCAAGGCTGTCACCTATTGTACATCCATAATTGTCCTTGAACCAGATGGCTTGCAGTTAAGGGGTATTTCAGAGGCAGTTAAGCTTCATCACATTACTGTGAGTATGATATTATGTTCAGGCCAAACTGGTACAAAAGGCAGATTTCTTTCCTTCAGGGATATTAATGAACCAAGGGGATTTTTATAGCAATCTGGCAATTTCACAGTCACTATTACTGACATTAGCTTTATATTTAAGATTACTTGAACTAAATCAATTTATATTCCCAGTTGCTGTGAAGGAATTACTAGATAAGCAACTTAACTATGGTGCTGCTGCATCTTTAGAGATCTCAAGATGCAGCTGTAGCTGTACTCTCAGCACTAAGTCAGACGCTCGAGAGTTTAAGTAGCTCTCTAGAGATGTGGAAACAGCGCAATACAGAGCTGACAGAGAGAAAACAGCAATCCAAGCACTAAAGTCTGCTGATATATTAAATAAACTGAGCTACACTCTATGGATATATCTGTTTACTTTTACTTTTAGAAGTATTTGGTACGATAGATAGATGGAAACTAGCTGGAAACATTTTCCAGCTAGTTGAAAATCAGGACAAGAAGGGAGGAGCAGCGAAGTGGAATAACCCAGACACTTCGAATAGGACAATTCTATAGGATAGGACTTATTGGATTTGGGCAAAGAATTGTTATTTCAAAGTTCAATGTTCAAAGAAAATTTATTATCAAAGTACATATATGTCGCCATATACAGCCATTTTCTTGTGGGCATTCACAGTAAATACAAGAAACTCAATAGAATCAATGAAAGATCACAACCAACAGGATGGACAACCAGTATACAAAAGACAACAAACTGTGCAAATACAAAAAGAGAAAATAAATAGATAAATAGCTAGATACTGTAGATATATATGAGAATTTGAGGTGAAGAGTCCTTGAAAGTGACCTCCATAGATTCTGATAACAGTTCAGTGATTGGACAAGTGAAGTAGTTGTTTTCTTGTTTACCGTTCCAATGCTTGCTTGCATTTTTATATAATCACCTACATACTGTACATGTAATTGTTTAGTGAATTTTCCAGTAATTACAGAATGGATGCTTCTTTATTTTCTGAGAAACTTTAGTTTTCAGGAGAAGGTGTCTCGCTACTTGAATCTGGCTTTATGATAGGTTAATTCATTATCACTATAATTTTTGTTATCTCTAGCCTGAGTATGAGACAACTATGACTGCTTTTTCCTTTGTCTTTTCTTTGTTCTCTCAATCCCCTCTTGTTGATTTTTCAACATTTAATACAATGGCTGTAAGCAACAAGTTTTATGCCTCATTCTTAAATTCCAAAGAGCCTTTGGATCATAAAAGTATCAGGATCCAACAGCCTCAAGAAAGAGGTCAAGGCAGAGATGTAGCATAACCGCAGACTCGATTCCATTTGCTTAAGACTCTCACAGACTTAAAAGATAATGTTCTACAATGCAGACAATAAAGATGCCAGCAATTCACCATTGCTTTGCTCAGGTGGTATGGCAAAGAGAACCAGTGCCAGGAAATGGGCACAGACGGACCAAACTCTTGCTACATCCCCAAGGATCTGGCTCTCTTCACCCCATATGAAATCTGGGTCGAGGCTTCAAACAAATTGGGCTCAGCAGCTTCAGACATCATCTCTCTGGACATTCTGGATGTGGGTGAGTGTTTTTTTGTGGGTGTTGATGTGGTTACATTCTGTTGCCAGAAGTCCAACCTAAATGTCAAAACAAAAGTGTTTTTTTACAAGGTACAGCAAGTAGGAAGCATAGTTTAATCCTGGACTAGGGTGCCACTCATGTGGAACTTGTACATTTCCTACCATTGCATGGATTTCCCAGGAGCGTGCTTCAGTTTCCTTGAATATCCTAAATATGGCTACTTAAATTACCCCCCCATGTTTTTACGTGGCAAAGGAATCAAGTTGATGGTCATGGGAGTGGGACTGAGTTATAGGGAAAGAAGAAGGGAACTGTGACTAAAAGTTAAGTTACTGGAAGAACTCAGTGGGTCAAACAGCATCTGCAGATGCAAAGGGATGGTTGATGTTTCAGGTCTCAGGCTGAAATGTCAAGCATTCCTTTGTCTCTACAACTCCTCCCTCGGAGTGTCAGACCCCCTGAGCCAATAGGCTGGTCCTGGACTTATTTCCGCTTGGCATGATTAACTTACCATTATTTAATTATTTATGGTTTTATATTGCTGTATTTCTACACTATTCTTGGTTGGTGCGACTGAAACAAAACTCAATTTCCCTTGGGATCAGTAAAGTCTGTCTGTTTGTTTTGAGCTCTTTCAACAGTTGATCTTTTGCTCCAGATTCCAGCAACTGTAACTTCTCAAGGGAATGGGACTGATAATTCTGCTCCGTTAGGAGCTGGTCATGCTTCATAGAGCCTCCTTCTGTGTAAGATGTAATATAAATCAGGCCTGGCTTTAACACAAAATTACAAAACTACAGCCAAATTAGGGCTGTTTCACCTTCAGGCAGTGTTGTTTCACATGTTGTCAATGTTAGGATGCTGTCCTGTCACCCATACACATTCACAGTGAAGATGTATACAATGCTAACATTTCCACTTGACCCTTTACGTTTTCATTAGTCACCACTGATGCCCCGTCCGACGTTCAGGTGAATCGTGTTGGTGATCTTGAGGATCAGCTCAGTGTCTGTTGGAGCTCCCCGCCGGCTCTGAAGGACTTCTTCTTTCAAGCCAAATACCAGATCCGCTATCGTGTGGAGGACAGCACTGACTGGAAGGTAATTGCCACATTTCAGACCTTATTTTGCTCATTTACATTCTCAGCCACAGAGATGATTTGGACTATCTGAACTGTGGATGAGATGCTAATCTTATCTTCAATGTGCTTTCCACCTGTAAATATCCTTCACCTACTCTAGCCACATGTAACAGCTCACAGGAGGATCTGGGTGTGTACTCATCAAGTCCTGGTATTAATAACGACTGGTTAACTGCCCTCCCTTGATTAGAAACTCTTATCCCTCTGCTTATTTTAAGTTCATTATTATTTATTAATAATAATTATTACTCTTGAGCAAAAGTTTCTCAAGGGCAGAGAAGCTAAAACCAGGGGACAGATTTCCAGACAGGCAAAGTTTTAAATATATATTTATTTAGCAATACAGCATGGCGTAGACCCCTCCACCCTTTGAGCCCCACTGCCCCAGCAACCCCTGACAAAACTGATTAACCCTAAGCTAATCATGGGACAATTTACAATGACCAGTTAACCTACCCACTGTCTTTGGACTGTGGGAGGAAACCGGAGAAACCCTACACATTCCATGGGAGGACATACAGAGTCTCCTTACAAAATGGCACCGGAATTGCACTCCAAACTGTGGAGCCCAGGCTGTAATAGTGGGAATGAGGTAGAGAATCAACCATGATATTATTGAATGGTGGATCAGATATGAATGGTTTTCTGTCTGGCCCCTACTCTTTCTTCTTACATTCTTCACCCAAGTAAGTCTTTCGAATAAATGTGAGAGATTCTTCATCCCATCTCCCCCACCTATCTGCATCTCAACAAGCCCCTATTCCCATTTGCTTTGTTGTTCTTTCTGGAAATCCCCGAAGGTTTCAGCTTCCTGTTAGTCTTTTTGCTCATTAACAGTATATCAACCCAGCACCCCTTCATATCTTGTTACATTTCCTAATTTTGGTGTTTTAAAACTCATTTCCTGTGCTGTGCACACCAGAAAATATTTACTCGCACACCTTCATTATTTTCATCATGTTTCATGATTTTAGTTACTTGTACTACATGCCCTCCTGTTTTCCAGTTCTGTTAGTGAGTTACTGAATCAGTGGGAGATAGTGGCCAAATAGACAGACTTCAAAATCTGCATTGTTATGATTCGTCTTCTACTGGTTCAGGATATTTATATGTAATCTCGGTAAATCTTTCTGTATTTATGTTCCTTTTTACATTTGTATGTGTGTATGCATGTGTACTTGTGCAGGTAAATAGATGAAGTCAAAATGGAACAGTGATGCCTGCTGTGATCCAATATCCTTTCACAACTCATGCTTACATTAAGAATAGACACCTTTTAAGTATCTGTATTGAGTAGGGTTAACTTTGAGCATTTAGGGAGAGGTATTGATGTGAACGATGATGGAAATCCTGCACCATTAGAAGAATCATTAGATTGCACTGGACTATATAAGAATTATGACAAGCTAACAGGCCAATTGCCATTTATGCTCCATCTCTTATCTAAATCCTTCAGCTGTACCTGATCTCTGTTCCCTCCTCCCTCAGATGCTTCATCAATCTCTCCTTAAGTGAACTTACACTATACAGATTTCTGCATTCTTATCAAGCTATAGATAAACAGGGTTCTTTTGAATTTTGGTGATTCTCGTATATTAAAGGAATTGTTTTCTCTACACCCGCTCTGTCGACAGCTTTCATAGTGTTAAGATCTATTACGTCACACCATGCTTTCTTTACTCAACAGAAAACAGACTGGCATTTATTAGGGCGACACCATAGCAGTTAGTGTAACACTATTACAGTGTCAGTGACCGGGGTCCAATTTTGACCACTGTCTGTAAGGAGATTGTACGTTCTCCCCATAACAGTGTTGGTTTCCTCCTGGTGCTCCAGTTTCTTTCTATTTCTAAATAAATAAATCTATTTGTGCATTTCGTCATGTCAATCTCTATTTGATGCATGTATTAACAGGAAGATGCCATTCAGATGTTTTAACAATTAATTAGGTACTGACTGATATGCACCTTAACACAAACGACTCTTTTAGGTTCCTCTGATCTTAATACCGTATCCTTTAAATAATGATCACAGATTTTAACTTTTCCATTATACTCAACATTTTGTGTAGAGTTCAAACTTTTCACTGCCCTAAGGCACACTTCCTGACATTATCCCTGAATGGCTTGGCTCTCATTTTATATCACCTTGTTCTAAACTCCTACAGAACACCAGAGAAAATAGATTCTCTCTCTAGCCTACAAACTGCTTTGATCATATCAAGTGCCACAAATAGCTGTTGTAGGCTTAGATTGCGTAATTCAGCTTTGTAATTTAACACTCTCTTCCCCGATTTCTCATGGAAGGTTGTGGACGACATTGGAAATCAAACCTTGTGCCGTCTGGCAGGGCTGAGGCCAGGAACTGTGTACTTTGTGCAGGTGCGATGTAACCCAGTTGGTATTTATGGGTCCAGGAAGGCAGGAATTTGGAGTGAATGGAGTATCCCTACAGCTGCCTCTACTCCCCGGAATGGTGAGTGTCGCCACATCTATTGAGATCAACCCTCAGACATGCCTCGTCCAATTCTCTACATAAAACCCACCACACAGGATCCCAAGTTCGACAGATAAATAACCAGCAAACATATCACAACTTTACTTTTGAGAGTGGCCTACTTAAGACAGGGAGTGATGAGGGCGAAATACTTTTATCTACTGCACAAGGTCCCATCCTGGAACTATTTGTACAGTACTCCGATTTGTGATACCCTGCCCTGAGAATGTGGAACTGAATAATGCAGAGGGAATTTCACTCTATAATGAACAGGACTAAGAACTGTATAAAGAGGTATTGATATGTCAGAGCTTATGGTGATGAAGAAATACACTGATTTTTTAATGCTGGAGGTAAATAATACAGTCCCTCTGTGTGTTAACAGAGCGCTCCAGCAATACTTGTTACCAGAAAAGTGGAGAGAGTGGCTCAAACCTGAGACGGGAGTTGAAGCAATTCTTTGGCTGGGTGAAGAAGCATGCCTACGGATGTACAGCCCTCAACATCAAACTGTATGACCAATGGCGTGTGTGGCTGCAGAAGTCCCACAAGACACGCAACCAGGTAAATATTCCACTCGCTGAGTCTTGCGCTCAACTTCAACGCACAACCGCAGGCTGAACGTGAAAACAGAAGCTGCTGGAAACACTCGGCAGGTCAGGCAGCAGCAACAGACAGAGGATAACATTACAGGTTGATGGCTTTTCATCAGAACTATTCCCAGCATTATCTGTTTTCATTTTGGATTTCCAGCATCTGCTGTTCTTTTTTTTATTTTTGACACTGAGCAAAGGAGACTTGCATTTCTGGAGGGATTTTACTAACTTAGGATGCCCATAGTGGTTTACAGCCATTTTTGAAGTGCAATAACTGTTGTATTATCAGAAACAGGGCTGGAAGTCTCCCCAATGTGATGGTGACCAGGTTACCTCTTGAGGGATGCAATTGAATTTAGGATAGTAGGGAAAACTCTCCTCTTCTGTAAGGTAGTTTACTGGGATAATTTACACTCATAAATTACTCCCGAAGGGAGGCCTCAGATTATCGGTTCATCAGAAACATGGCACCATCCAAATCTATGGTGCTGACTTCATACTGACACCAAGGATTTCACTCTGCATTCTGGACCTCGAGATTCCGTTTTAGAGCTTGAATCCATAAGCCCATGGACCAGGGCAAGGCAGTGACCCTCTTGGGTGCACTTCAGATGGGTACTGAGGATGGTGAAAGGGGAGAAGGGCAGGCATGCCATTCAGTGGGAGATGGGATTTGTCTCACTTTGAACAATGGACTGCAGCAAAGGAAGTAGGTAATTATAAAGTCTCTTTTTTCCCATTTCTTTACTGTACATTCCTCCCTAAATCATCCCTCAGCTACTCCTGTCCCACCACCACCACCTTATACTCCACAATCCCAAACCCTCTTAATTTCTGGTCTCAGTATTTTAACTCTTCCGTTGTTTCCCCACAGAATCAAGAAGTCTCTGTTTTCATTGGATCGCAGGAGGGTGAGTGAAACAGCAATGAAAATGTCAGTGATCATTTTGAATAATCAGATAGCAAGAGTACAGACCTCTTCAGCGAAATGTACTTTGTGAACCTGATACAGTCTGATTACCCTGAGTGTTAATGCCCTACACAGTTGAATCAAAACTAATCTTTGGATATATTGAGCAATCCCTGAAGTGTTCGTTATTACTTGTGAGAAAATCTCTGCTTTGAGCCAGCTTCTCTTAGCTGAGCTTCCATCTTTAGCTTTCTTCATTCTCCACTGCTGTTGCCAGTATCATACGTGCCTCCTGGCACCTTTGCTTCGACTTATCTCTGGAGGTTTCATCATATGATCTCCTGCCTCTAGCAGTCTCCTTCCCACTTTTCCACCCAATGTGTCTGTGCCTGTGACATCTACATCTGCAAAGCCAATTAAAAAACATTCATTCTTACCCACTGGATTAATCTTGACCAGCAGTCACAGAATACAAATAAACTTTTAGCCCAGTTCTTCAAAAGAACTCCCCAGTTAGTTCAACTACTTTTTACCCAGAGCCTTAGACAATTCATCCCTCATAACATTTTTGAATTTGCTTTGTCATCATTACAAGAGCACATTCCAGCTCACGACACATTCTTCTTCTCTGGGTCTTTCTCTTGATAATCTGTATCTATGGGTTACCAACACTTTTGCCACTAGTAAATGTGTATAGAAGTTCTTCAGTGTTTGCAAAATCAGCAGTCTACAGCAGCCAACAGAATTTTTCATTTGTCTATAACAGCCAGACAGGCGGATGGGCATTATATGCTTACTGTAGCTGAGAAATCTTTCCTCTGCACCACTGTCAATGCCGAAGAGAGAACTCAAAAGTGGGTTGGGAGGGTTGTGGCTTCAGCAAAGGGCAAAGGTAAACTTCTGATATGGACATCAGGCCGGAGCAGGATTGGCATAGTGGCTGAGGGGATGGAGGTTCACCTGAGGATGCGCCTGGGACAGCTAATGGATTTAGAAGATTATGAGAAGTTGACTAGTACTGCTGACTCAAGGAATCAATCTTAAAGTTAAGCGGATGGATCTGCAGTGCTGAAATCCACATACCAGATGCCTTTCACCTGACAATAAATCAATCGTCTCATGAGGGACCTGCACTGCATAAATTTAAAAAATCATAGGCAAGTGCAGCAAATCTCTATGTACTGTTACGTCAAATATGGAGAGGGCCAAGGGTAAAAATTGCAGACATTAATTATCTACATATTAAATCTCAGGTTTTCTTTCATGAAAAATAAGAATAGAAATTTAATCTTGTAGCAAACAATTACGCCAGCTAATGGAATTTCTCTCAAGCTTTGACACAGCTACAAACACTTCCAATCTCTAATATTATAACAAACATCAGTATTTGTAAAAAGATTCTTCTCCCAGAGAATCTGGAACAGCATCTCGGAGAATAATCTGTCTTGGATGCCAGTGAAAGATGCTCTTTCTCTGTCTCTCATTCTTTTTCTTTATTTTCCCTTATTTTTCTGTTTAACTCACTCAGTCCTTGCCCAGCTACCTCATTCTGAATTTTATACCTTTGCATTTTTTTTCAGATACTCCCGCTCGGTAACTCCAGAGATGACGTCATCCAAAAGAAAATGCTCCTGTGCACATGGAAGATTGCCACAGCATCATGATCATTAATCTAGAAATATGGGAAACAGCAGTTTCTTGGTTCACACTGTTACTGACAAAATATATTTAGATCCTGGTTCATGAATAAAATTAAAGGAGATGAAAGGGTAGCAGGTGTTAAAGTCACAAACATTTCACTTTTGGAGTCTCAGGACAAATTTATTCTTCAATTGGTCTGTGTTCTGTTTTCAATTTTAATTAGCTTCTTATTTCAGTGTCAAGAGGTTTGAGGCTCTTAGTTTCACTACTGATTGATACGACTATTTGACACTTCTTGAAATGCCTGAATTTGTAACTTGATGCTTCTATTAATCCATGTTTTCTCAATCATTCTCACCATGCCTTATTGCTGTAATCTCTTTCAGCTAACCAAGACCTCTACAGTTCTGGCCTCTCATTTATTCCACCAGTGATGATTGTGGCTTCAGCTACCCCAAACCTCTGCCGTCTCCTTAAAATGTTCCTTAAAATCTCTCTCCTTAGCTAAGCTTTATAACATCTGTCCTAGTATTCATACTTATCATTATTTTTGACTGCTAATGCTCTGTCAATGACCATAGGTGCATTTACTTCGTTAAAGGTGCTACATAATTCAAGTAGTTGCTTTTACTGAACGGCTCAACGTTCAGAGGACAATGCACCCAAAGCTCTCAAGTAAATTTGAGACAGATGGATCATTGAAAAATTCAGTACAGGTAACGTTATCTCCTACAGCACAACAAACTGACTGAACTGAGTACTTCAAATCATGTTACTTTTGAATAAATCAAAAATAGCATTTAAAGCAATCAAGTTTCACATTATTTGTTTGGAGAAGTTTCTCTGTGATGTAACAGAAGAACTGATGTCACACATCATTTGTAGTGGCTGCAATATACTGTAAAAGCTGTAAGGAAGAAATGATCCTGGCTTCTTATCAACCAGTTTAATCTAATCCCCATAATGGAAAAGATTGCTGAGGAACAGCAGGATGGGTTTAACAGCACATATCTATACAAACAGCTTTACCCAAGCTCAGAGGGTGGTGCTATTTTGGACCTTCTCCCCAAAAAGCTATGGCTGCCAAGGCTCAAGAGGGCTTTCAAGACGGTTTTGTGGAGTAGAGGTATTGAGGAATGTGAAGCAAAGGCTGGTGAATGGAGTGGAGATAAAAATCAGCTGTGGAGAGAAAATATTAGTCCAGGTCACATGGACCCAGTGTTGTTTATAAAGAAATCGACTTTCTACAATGTGCCATCTCTCTTTCAGTTACTTCTAGGATCTATCAACCCCCTTTATTATCTACAATTCTTCCACACCCCCCCCCCCCCAGTTCAATTTCATTCTCCTACAAACCATCAGCTTCTGATCTGCATGGGAATAGAGGCAATGACTCAGAGGTCCAAGTACTGATTGAATTGTCCCCCATCACCCTGTTCTTAATGATTACAGATAAAGCCTCTGGTCAGGAGGTAATCAGTGAAAATGGCAAGTGCACAGAAGCGATGCGTACCTATTGAATGGGTACTCATTACCATTGTTAGTCACAATTATCTACACTTGGTAATCTGGCAGTCACATGTACACGTTTTCATGTGAACAACCACTTTTGATGACCAAGTGGACCTCCTAGAAGTTGCCGGGCTTGAGTATTGAACAGTCTAGATGGTCTCCTCAATGGAGAATCTGAGCCCAGGCAGAGCTGTCAATGGGAAAATAATGTCTCAACTGAGGACTCCACAGGTTCTGCTTGCAAAATCTGCTGATAGTGTGGTCAGACTGCATCAAGCCCAGCTAGGATGAGAGTAACTGTGGAACTGCAAATGACCAATAATGACTATCTTAACTAAAAGATTTTTAGTTCCCAGAGTTACTCAGCAGCCTCCATTTGTGGTTACTGAGGCATTAGGAGGAAGTAAAGATATATGAAAGTGATGATCCTGCTACAGTTCTACTTGAATTGGATTTTGATGTTTTAAAGCCAGCTCCCAGAAAAATTTAATTGTAAATGAATTGTATTCAATCTTAATTGAAGATTTAAAAATGTTAAAATACTGATTTTTTTAAGATTGTAATTCAGGCATTTTAAAGTTCAAGTTATAGGTTATTATAAAAGGAGTACTTGATTAAAAGAAATGACTTGTCTTTAGTATTAATCCTTCCTACCTGTGAGGTTGTGTCAGTGTTGGTTATGCAGTCAAACATCACAAGTCAAACAATGTGCATTCTTGTAGGAGTGAAGGCATTGTTAATAGGAAAGAAGACTTCCATCCAATTTTATAGTGTAAGATGTGGAGAGGTCCCTTCAGTTAGATCTTAGATGGGATCAAAGTCAACATTCTTAACTATCTCGGGGTCAATGTTAAAAATGCCAGGATTCAAAGATATCACTGTGTGTTGCAGATTTTACATAAAAAGGCCACCCAAGCCAATTGGTCTGTCTGCAAGAAGCTGAGATTTTTAGACACTGATAGCAGGGTGTGTATTTCAGTTGCCACTTTTTTTACCAAAGGACTCTGCTGTTATCATTGATATGAGTGCAAAATTCTAGCATACTTCTTGCTCTCTTGGTAAAGTCTCTCAAGAAACTGGTCTCTACAATCACTGTGGGGGCTAGGAAACAGAACTGGAATGCCCAATGAGTTTTTACTGATGCCAGAAGGAAGTAGTTCCTGGACAATGACTCCATAATGAGAATTCTGGGGTTCAGTAAATTCCAACATTTTCCTGCTCTAGTTTCAATGACTTCTGTTGGGGATTACTGAGTTGTTTTGTGGATTATAAACTTTGGTGGTGGATTTTACTTCCTATCATTACGTTTCTCCATTTTATATCCTTGTTGTTTTAATATTTATAATAAATATCATTTCTTAATACTTCACATCTTCAACACATAAAATGATGCAAATAACATTACAGCTAACAAAATGATCTTCTTAACCATGGCTTCAGACTTGGAGTTGGTGGTTTTCCTCTGTGCTGTTTTATTTTATTAAATTTTATTACTTTTAACACGAGATGATATCTCATTGGTAGTTCCAGTAAATGAAATACTTTTAAGATTTGAAAGAAGTAATTGAGTGCCTGCTATATTTCAAGAAGCAGATCCTTCATTGGTCTTGAGAAACGCAGACTTTCCAATGTAATCAGACTTCAATTGGAAAAGAGTGATAATGTTTTTGCTAAATTGCCTGCAATGATTCCATTGACTTGGGTAGATAATTCACACCAACACTTCCAGTACAGCAGTGAGGCAGGGCCTATCACATCAACAACAAGGAGACACATCACAGGGTGTGCCAAATGCAACCACATAGATACCTGCCTAGCATATACAAGATAGTGCAGTATCACAGATTAAGACCACTCATCAAATGGCTGGACCCCAGAAAGACAAGCCTAGTGGATGAATGTTACATACAGATCGCTAGCTCAGTGAATACAGTGAAGGTTAAGTCATTTCTTAACTCAATTGTTGCATTCTCATCAGAAACAGTTTGTTATTTTAGACACATTTTGCTCAAAATGATCCCCTGTATATCCTGCACTTCCTCTGAGAATGCATTTGCTTGGGCCAGACTGTGGCAACACAGAGGTCTTGACAAGTACTGAAGAGATGCAAAACAACAATAGTTCCATCCTCAGGCAGAGTAGGAAGCTATCCTGGACACTGCAGGCAGGGAAAGGTGACTCCAAGGAATAACTTTATGCACTAATCCAGTGTCTCTGACAGATCTTCCTCACTGGACTATCCACTGGATTCGATCTCTTCAGAATCATATTTGAAGTCCTGAAGAATCTCATTGATTGCCTCAATGGTTTTATTAATCCTGGAGAAAGTGATAAACATTTAGAAAAATCAGAACTGGGGAGAAGGACTCATCAGTGCTGTGACCACTTTGACTGCAGGTTCTACAGGCTGCCCTCTACAGGCTTGTTAAAGCAGCAGTACATCACATGCTTAGTCAGTATGTAAAAGCAAGCTATTTGGAAGTGCAACACACACAAAATGCTGGTAGAACACAGCAGGCTAGGCAGCATCTATAGGGAGAAGCGATGTCGACGTTTCGGGCCGAGACCAGCATCTGCAGATTTCCTCGTATTTGGAAGTGCAGTGCTTTGTAACAAAATTCAATGATACCAAGAGCCTTGTGCAGATACCAAGGTGAGAGAGAGGTAGTTTCTAGGGTAAGTGGAGAATGAATGGAAGAGGAAATCCTGGCTGCTTCTCCCCAACCATTACCAATTCATCTATCTCAGCCCAGTGGGTACTGATGACAGTTACAATCAAGAGCACTTATCATGGCTGACAACATGATAAATAATATACAATTCAGCATTGTTGTTTTGAGAAACATCCAGAGGTGACAGTTTGAATTATGAAGGTCTGTCCTAAGTTGACTAAGGTTATCACTGGGAAGTTGATTTGCCCATTCAATCCTCACCTAACATCGAGTCAGGAAAAGGATCCTAGGACGCACTCTTTGTCTGGACCAGGGCATGGAGAAAGGAGGGGGAGTGCAGCAAGACATAGCAAAGTGTGTCAAGCAGTAGCACCTTCACTTTTGTTAGAAGGTCATGGGTATACCTCCTGCTTCTATATATAGTTTATGTCTTAGAAACAGACTATTTGGTCTGGTTAGTTTGTTCTGGTGATTTTCCTCCTCATAAATAATCATTTCCCAACCTATCAACATATATTCTGTTCTTCACTTTCTTATATTTTTATCAAACTTCATTTCAAATGCATCCATGTAGAGAGCTTCAACTATTCACATCATGTTTCATGTTATCAACAATCATTGGGGAAGGGTTTCACCTGAATTTCAACTAGACTTTTTAGTGACTGCCTTGCATTTAAAATCAGAGCCCTAGTTTTAATGTGTGCCATTAATTTCAACTCATTAAACCCCTCCATGATATTACCCCCATTACAGTACATCACAGAATTGGCTTTCTTCTAACAGTGACAATTGGAATCATATCTTTGTCGTTCAGTCCAAGCTTTAGGAAACAATGGTTTCCTTTAAACCTGAGTCCTGAGAGCTCAAGGTACTCACTGCCCCAACCATCAGCTCACGGAGTGGCAGCCAGATTCAGTGGTTGGGGTCAAGCAGGCCAGGACATGGGCAAGTGTGCACAAGGCAGCCAACCTCGGAAAAGGTGTATGATGCAATATTCCCACCTGTGCTTCAGTTCCCGAGCTTCCTCCTCGTATGTTTCATTCCCTGGATGGTCCAATGCATTCTGTTTGGCAAGTTGTAGTTGAGCTGTCTGGAGGACGAGAACAGAAGTATGAACTTTACCTCTCCAAATCACATTGTCCTTTCCTTAGGATACTAGACACATTCACTTTTCTCAGTTATACTGTACTAATTCAGGAATGTCCACGAGAAAGCAGAATGAGCACTCATGGCCTCATTCCCATGAGGCTGGCTAGCCAAATGACAGCAGCTTGGGCTTCAACAATCTCACGAGCAGTGAGAAGATCTAATTTTTGCCTAATGTCAGCTCAATCAAAATGGAAAATGAATGGTGCCATGCTGAGGTGGGCTGAGGGAAGATTCCCCAGGTTTGCTGCTTGGTATCTGCAATGTACTGACCCACATATGACGATGTTAGATGGAGCCAGAAGATAATCTGCTGAAGGTACTCAGCGGATCCAACAGATTGCCTGGTGCTGCATATTCAGCATCTGCAGTTTCTTGTGTCTCTAGAAGACAATTTCATAATTGTGCTTTTTAAACAACAACAATGAATTAATCTGAGTTAAGCAACACACACAAAATGCTGGAGGAACTCAGCAGGCCAAGTAGCGTCTATGGAAATAAAATACAGTTGACATTTCAGGCCGAGACGCTTCGGCAAGACTGATCTGATCTGCTTGTTTTTTCACTATTGATCTACAAGTTTTAACACTGCAAGTATTTATGCTTTTCCTGCCTTCTCAAACAGATCATTTCAGGTCACTGTGACTTGCGTCCAAAAGAAAATCCTAATCTTCCACGTGGTTCTTTTGGTGATCACCCTAACGCTGTCTTCTGGTTACTAACCCTCCTCCTAAGAGAAATAATATGTCCTTACTTACTCTTTCAAAATCTATCCTTTGTTTCTACTGTTTATAAACAATTGCCTCTCCCTGTATTCTCCCAACATCACCTTTCCCTCAAACTCCACACATACCCACAGTATCTCACAACTATCCCTCTTCCTTCATAACACCCCAACACCTTACCATCACCAGTTTCTCCTGCTCCCGTTCCTGAATTCTTTCAATGTGTTTTGAGAGGTCTGGGCGGTCGAACTCCTCATGAAATCGATCCCTGAGATGAATCACTTCCTTTGAGATGCGGTTAAAGGCCTGTGTGATTTCATGTACAAGTTGCCGGTATCTGATGAAGTCATAATGAGGAGCTGAGCGGAGATAAGCCTGGTGTCCTCTGGAACAGAGAGCAGTTAAAATGATCATAGATGCCTGTGGTTTTTTAAACACCAGTTTTCCAGCAATCATGAGGTACCCTGCCTCTGGTTCTCTTCTGTTAGCTGAGATCAGTGGAGGTAAAGCCTAGGGGAGCTCTGGTAAAATGCAGGGGGATACAGTAGAGTGTGGAAGAGGGTGGTGGGATGGAGGAAGGAAGTGTTGGGGGGGGGCAAGAAGGAGGTCAGAATGGAAGTGGGAGCTGGGTGGGGTTGGGGAAATGCCACAGATTGAGTGCAGGGGAGAAGTAAATCAGTAGAGCAAGGGTTCCTAACCTTTTTAATGCTATGGACCCCTAACATTAACCAACGGGTCTATGGACCTCAGGTTCAGAACCCCTGCTCTAGAGGCTGGTGTGGGATGGGGGGAGTCCAGAGAAAGGGTGGGGTGGGATGCAGTGGGGAACCCTATAAAGAGGGTTGGGTGGGAAACTCCACAGAAAAGGTGGGATGGAGTGGAATGTGGTAGAGAGCTCCAGAGAAAGGGTGGGTTAGGGATGGGGATCTCCAGAGAGAGGGTGGGGAAAATAGGGATGGTTTGGGAGGCAGGAAGCATGCTAAAGCGAGTGGGAGGGGTAGGGAGAAGGGTAAAGATGGAGGCCGGTGGAGTTGTGGTGGGGAAGAAGGCAGCTGAGGCTGGGATGGGAAAGAGGGAGAGCAGATTGTGGGAGGAAGCAAGGATTACCAAAGGACGCAAGGTAATGGGCACTTTTTGGGGAAAAATAGGTTAGAAACATGAAATTCAGAGATTGGGAATGTGAAAATGGGTTAAAGAAAAGGGCAAATGATGAACTAGGAGGTTGAGAAGCAGAGAGAAATTGCAAATGAAAGACAAACATAAGCATGGCAGAGAGCAAGTGGGTGATCAGATGGAGAATGAACAAAGAATGTGAGTGATATGCAGATAAAATGTCAGAGTTAAGAATAAGAAAAAAAGCAACAAATATTCTAAGTGAGAGTGAAATGCAAAACTTGTAGAAACCAAGTTGAATGATTAGACGATTTAAAGATTAAACCAGAACTGTAAGTGATTTCTGCTGCCTGTTACAGCATGTCAGTCATGCACCTTTCAGTATAATTACTCCTTTTGTGTCCAACTTGTTTAACTTCTATAAATAAAGTTGTTTAATTGATTTGGAATGTGAGCCCAGTTGCATGTTTAATAACGCAGCAGATACTAGCTTGTGATCTCAAGATCTGTTGGGATGGAAGATCTGACAGATAAAAGTTGACTTGGGGGAAAAGGAGACAAATTTCTTAAAATGCGGCTGCTTTGGTAATGCAGATATTCCTATGAGAGAGAGACACGCGCCAAAACCAAAGTACAATCCATACAGGAATGAAAGGGGAAACTGGGAATTTGTCTTTTTTAAGTGATTAAAGAAATTTGTAGGGTATATTTACTTACAAATCAAACAGCCTATAAGCTTCAACACGCTCCTCCTGTAGGGTATACAGGCTCCGCACCAACGCTGTCAGACTACTTGCATTCTATGACCAAAACAAAAGAAATGATTAGTAAGATGCACGATGCAAATGGAGAGCTTTCAGCTCGTCACATTTGGGCTGGTTTCTTGAAAATGCTATTTACCTGGTCTTACTTGCTCACTTCAACCAGAACTGTCCTAATATTAGCTCTCTCGGTACCAATCCAATTTTCCTTTTAAAGTTACTGTTGAGTAAATTCCCAACAATTTTTGAGGTAAAAAAATTCCAGATTATAAATCATTTCACAAAACACTTTTTCCTTGTTTTCCAACTGGGGCTCATTTGCCAAACACTAAAATCTACATAAACTTGTGTTTCTAGTGTCTTTCATCATCACAAGATGCCTCAAAACACTTTCGAGCCAATTATGTACTTTTAGTGGGGTAACCATTGACCATAAGACCAATGCGCAGATTTAGGCTGTTCGGCCCACTAGTCTGCCCACCATTCCATCGTGGCTGACTTATTATCCCTCTCAACCCCATTCTCTTGCCTGCTCAAGTAACCTTCGATGCACTGATTAATGAAGTACCTACCGAGGTCTGCCTTAAGTATACCTAACGACTTGGCCTGTACAGCCATGTGTGGCAAAGAGTTCCATAGGTTCACCACCCTCTGGCTTAAGAAAAATTTCCTCATCTCTGTTGCAAATGTACATCCCTTAATTCTGAGGCTGTGCCCTCTGGTCCTAGACTCCTCCACTAAAGGAAACATCCTCTCCATATGAACTCTAGCCAGACCTTTCAATATCTGATGAGATTGCCCCTCATTCTTCTGAACTCCAATGGGCACAAACCCAGAGCCATCAAACACTCCTCGTATCTTAACTCCTTCATTCCAGGAATTATTCTTGTGAACCTCCTCTGGACTCTCTCCAATGGCAGCACATCCCTTCATGGATAAGGTGCTCAGAGACCACCCAGAAATCTGATGGCAGAAGGGAAAAAGCTGCTCCTGTAGCGGGTCCTGTAGCTCCTCCCTGATGGTAGCAACAAGAAGGCATATCCTGGATCGTGGGAGTCAAAAAGATGGATGGTGCCTCCAGTCACCATACCAGGAGGCGATGGGTAACCAATCAGTTCAGCCATGATGTCACTCTTCTTGAAGTAATTACACTCACTCCTCCTCTCAGTCTTATCTCACCCCATTTCTACCATGAAAAAATGCAGAGGAAATTTAGGTGCTATATATCGTTTTTACAGAGCGGAAATAGCACCTTTTGGCCCTTACAGCCATGCTGCCCAGCAATCCCTTGATTTAATCCCATCTAATCAGGGGACAACCTACAATGACCTATCAAACAGTATGTCTTTGGACCACAGGAGGAAACCCAGGCGGTCACAGGGAGATGATGCAAACTCCTCATAGGCAGCGGTGGGAATTGAACCCGGTTTGCCTGTACTGTAAAGCATTGTGCTAACCACTACACATGCCACTGATGAGCCTGTAAATAGCCATGTGATTTAGTAGAAAGAACTTGCTCCACTGATTAATGAGATATTAGCCGAGCTCATTGTAACCTCAACAACATGGTAATCCATTTCAGTTGGAAAAAGGTATGAAAGATTGAAAGAGTTGGTGTTGAGAAAATGTTTGGGTGTTCTTTGACACAAACTCCTAAAAGATTAATGTGCAGGTTTAGCACAAACACACACAGCAAGTTGGCCTTTATTATTAGAAGGGGATCCCAGTATAACATTTACAGAGACAGGTGTGTAAAAAGGGCCCGAAGGATCACTGGGGACCCAAGTCACCCCAACCACAAACAGCTGCAGCCATCTGGGAAACGGTACCACAGCATAAAAACCAGGACCAACAGGCTCCGGGACAACTCCTTCTACCAGGCCATCAGACTGATTAACTCATGCTGATACAACTGTATTTCTATGCTATATACATTCTATTTATTACAAACTACCATAAAGTGCACGTCGCAGCGTGAAGATTTTTACCCTTCGTGTATGTGAGGGATGTAAGAAATAAAGTCAATTAAATTCTTGCTCAATTATATAACATCTGGTGAAACAACTTCTGGGATGCATGTTTAGGTGCGATTTCTTGACTGACAGGAGGTTATTTTTGCTATAGACTCGTGGCATAGAGAGAGTGCAATGAAGGTTCAAAGATTGAAAGCTGGGATGAGGAATTTATCATATGTATTGATGTGCAGCATATTCTCCAAACATTTCAGCACGAGGTGGTCTTATTAAAATGTACAAGATTCTCCCAGAGCTTGACAGGGTAGATACCGGGAATATCCATCACCTAGCGGGCGTGCGTAGACCCTGGAATCATTGTCTCAGAATATGGGGTCATCCATGCCAGAAAGAAATGAAAATTCCCTACTCAGAGGAGATGTGGAGGTTTGGTTTCTCGGGACATTCAATGGATTTTTTTTTGGATATTAAAGAAATCTATGGGTCCTTCAGGGAAGCGGTACTGAGATACGGCCGTCATCTGATGGAGGGGCGGACAAACCTTGAGGCACCAAACGGGCTGAATGGCCTAATTCTCCTCCTATGTTTTATAAACAGAATGCACCTGTTTGATTTTTCTCGTTCTGCCTGCCCCTTCTCCATCGCTTTCCTTCCAACCCTGCACCCGTGAACCTCGTTCCCTCGCCGATCTCCGGGGGAGGGGGTGAAGCTTCCAAGACCCTAAAGGAGCGGGGTAACTGGATCCATGGTGTGACGGAACCCCACTACCCACTGCAGGCCTTACTCACCATAGCGCCTGCCCCTTGCCTGCTCCCGATTAGCCACAGGGGAGGAGCTGAAGCCGGGCGTTGGAATTCCGGCCAGGCCGGCCTCCCCACACAGCACCGCCGCCGCCCTCAGCGCGGTACTACGTCACATCGGGACCTCCACCGGCAGCGCCACCGCCGGCAGGCGGAGTCACTGCAGCCCAGTGGATGCAGCCCCAACAGCACCGCCAAGGCGAACTCCTGTTACTGCAGCAAAGTCATCCTTGTGCCGTCTGGCGCGTTCATCACTGCGCTACAACAGCGCGACTGCGCCTCTACAGGCCGGCAGGCGAACTGCACAGCAGAGCGTGCTCCCACGATCACACCACGACGGATGGGGCCGAAGGGTCGGTTATCGCCTCCAGCCAACGAAGCCGTGTTAGGACATCCACGCAGCCCAAATGTCTACTGAAGGTAGTTCCATGTCCCCGTATTTGGCCCACATCCCTCTAACTTTCCGCTCGATGTATTTGTCGAAATATCGTTTTAGACATTTTAGTAATTCTATCTGCCTCCACTATTTCATTTCAAATACCCTCATTGTGAAAAAAATGGCTCTCTGGTCTCTTTAAATTTTTTCCCTTCTCCCCTTAATTCTGTAATTTTGAGAGCGGCTACAACAGGAAAATGATTGTAACCGTTCACCTTCATGTATGGTTTTCATGATTTCATAAACGTCTACAAGGGCAACCCTCAGCCTCCTGCACTCCAGGGGGAAAAATAAAGTCTCAGCTCACCAGTGTCTCCTGAGAGTCAATTCCCAGTCCTGGCAACATCATTATGAAATATTTTCATGCTGTCTATCTGTGCCCCCTCTTCCAGTGAACTCTGCACCTGTAACATCTGGTCACTCTTCTATAGCACTTTCCAAGGCCGTACCATTTCTTGAGTAACTTACCAAAGGTACAAATCTCGCTATTATCCGAGTTAAATTCCATTTGCCCTTCTCTGACCCACTTCCCAAGTTGGTCACGATGCCCTTGTAAACTTGGTTAATCCTCTTCACTATCCGCTACCCCACCCGTTCTGGTGCCATTCACAAAAATGTGGATAACATTGTCATCAGTATAAAAGGTGACAAACAGCAGCAGACTCTGCACCAAACTCTCGGACATATTACTGGTTACAGGGCGCCAATCTGAAAAACCCTCTGCTTTACCCTCTGCTTCCTTCTACTGAGTTAGTTTTGTATCCACTTAGCTGGCTCACCCTGGATTTCATGTGATCAATCATTCTAGACTGGCTACCATGCAGGACCTTGTCAAAATCCTTGTTAAAATGAATTTTGGCCCTGTCTACAACCCTGCCCTTGTCAATGTCCTTGGTCACCTTTTCAAAAACAAATCATATCCATGAGACTTGATTTTCCATGCAAAAAATTATGCTGACTGTCTTCAATCAGTTTTTTCCAAATTCTGATGGTCCCACCACTGATGGGCTAGAGATCTCTGGCTTGTCTTTCTTAAATAAAGGCAGAATATTAATTACCTTCCAGTCTTCTGGCATCTCAGCCATGACTAAGGAACTTACAACTATCTCTGTCAGAATTCATGCAATTTCTTCTTAGGTTCCCACAATGGTCAGTTCATGGGATTTATCCACCTCATTATGCAATAAGATTACAAAAGAGGAATTGCTGGCAATGTGGACCTTCTCCACAGTAAATACAGATGAGAAATATTCATGAAATCTAACCTGTCTCATGTGACTCCACACATAAACAGTTACATTGACCATTAAGGAGACAATTGGCTCCCTAATAACCCTTGTGCTCTAAATGTGCTTGGAGAATCTCTTGGGATTGTCCTTATCTGTCAGAGCTATCCTTCTGATGTTCCTCTTGTAAACTCAGGGGATCCCAGCTGCCTGTACCCATCATGAATCATTTTTCTTCTGAGAAGACCCTCAATATCCTTCATCAACTGAAGTTCTCTCTCAACAGATAAACTGGGCTGATGATCAAGTGAGGACCATCTGAGGCTAGATTCTGAGTGGGATGGAGAATTAACAAGGGATGGGCAACTGGAGGCTCAGAGTCAGTCCTGCAGGTGTTCGGCATGTTAGTTGCTCCCCATCTGTATTTAGATTCTCGGATATAAAGGGGGCCACCTTTAACACACTAAATTAGAAGGATTGCTTTGATCCTGGATGAAGGGAAGGGGAGAGGCAAAAGGGCAGGTGTTGCATCTTCCATGGTTGCACAGGAACGTGCTGAGAGAAGAGGAGTGGCTTGTAGAGATGAAAAAATCAGACAGGGATGCATGCTGTGTAGTGGTAAATGTAGCACTTTACAGTGCCACTGATCGGAAGATTGGGTTCAATTTCCTGCTGAGAGTACAGGAAAGGTATGTTTCTGTTAGGAAGGAAGAATGGGGATGGAAAGATAAGAGAACCTTGTATGTCCAGAGAGGTGATGGATTTAGTCGAGAAGAAAAAGGAGCAGTATGCATAGTGTTACGGATTCAGGCAACAAATAAATATATGAGTTAGGCAAGGGTTTATATAACAAATAACACGTTTATTAATCACTGAAAACAAACCCCCCCCAAAATTAAACAAACACTAACGTAACCGGAAATCAGCTGCTGTGCGGCAGCTGCATCTTAAAGCGATGCAGCTCAAACAGTTCTTAAAGCGATGTTGCAAAAACAGTTCTTTAAAGTAGTATTGCCAAAAGTTCAAAAATGCTCACAGTCCATTTAAAAGGAGAGACTTTATAGGACGATTTAAATTCTCTTTCACGTTGTTTTGCTTCGATCCCCGACGTCGAACTTTTCCCACAAAGAATTTACGAAACGTAACGGTTTAAAGGCACTGACCTTTCCTTTATCTCACTGTCCTCAATCTTTTCTGCTATCCCGCAGAGATTAACATGAGGACAGTCAACGAATTCCTTCTGAATAAGGATCAAACAAGGTCGAACCCGTTTCACTGTCGAAAATTGATTCTCCTCGATCTTTAACTCCCGAACTCCGATCTTCACTCTCCGCTGATTCTCAACTAGCAGTATTGTAAAGAAACTGCTGGCAATGACCTTTTAAACTTTAGGCATTATAGTTTAATAATCATCCTTCAACTAAACTGCGTCATCACATTAAATCACGCAGTGGCATGAAGTCAACATGGCAAATCCAGCCACGAACTGCCCCCCCCCCCCACAGGGTGGGGTCTTCCTTTTATACCCTGTAAAAAAAACCTGTCACATGATCTCTACTGGTGGGAAAATGACATCACTCCACCATCACAAGACCATTACCTCAAGTCCAGTATAGCTTCAACCCCAGTCACATGACAAGGGTACCACTGTCACGTGTCACGAGTACGTAACACCTCCCTCCAAAAAAAACCATTTTTGGTCTGACAAGCACGAAAATTTTAACAATTGCTTACAAGAAAAACAAATGTATAAATTTTATAATATACATAATATATAATACCATCATATAACAGCTTATAACTCACAATACAGTAGGAGTGTTACAATTGAAAAAAAACCACTCCATAAAAAAATTACCTTGTACATTCAACATCGAGATAGACAATCAGCAACCACATTATCTTTACCTTTAATATGAGTTATCACAATATTGTACTCTTGTAACATCAAACTCCAATTTAATAATCTTTTGTTTTTGTTTTTCATCTTACTCAGAAAAACTAACGGATTATGATCAGTGTAAACAATGAGTGGTTTTTGAGTTGTACCAACATATACCTGAAAATATTCTAAAGCTAAAACAAGAGATAACAATTCTTTCTCTATTGTTGAATAGTTTATTTGATGCTTATTAAATTTCTTAGAAAAGTAAGCTACTGGATGATCAACCTCATCACCCTCATTCCTTTGCATTAACACTGCGCCCACAGCCTCATCACTAGCATCTACAGCTAATGAAAAAGGTTTTTCAAAGACAGGTGCCTTAAGCACAGGTTGCTGACATATCATTATTTTCAATTTTTCAAATGCTTCTTGACAAGGCACTATCCACACAAACTTCACATTCTTCTGCAGAAGGTTAGTTAATGGAAGGGCAACATTAGCAAAATTCTTACAAAATTTTCTATAATATCCTACCATTCCCAAAAATCTTCTGAGAGTTTTTTCCCTGTTGGAGTGGAAATCTCTAAAATTGCCCGAACTTTTGCCTGAACAGGAGCTACCTTACCTTGACCCACAACATAAACAAGGTAAGTCACAGTGGCATGTCCAAATTCACTCTTAGCTAAATTAATAGTTAAGTTAGCTTTTGAAAGCCTTTCAAACAATTTCTCCACCGCAATAATGTGTGCTTCCCAAGTATCATTTCCTGTCACTAAATCATCAATATAAGCATCAGTATCTTTCAATCCCTGAATCACAGAGTTAATCATCCTCTGGAAAGTACCTGGGGCATTCTTCATCCCAAATGGAAGAACATTATACTCATATAACCCAGATGGAGTTACAAATGCATAAATCTCTCTACCTCTGTCCATTAATGGAACACACCAATACCCTTTCAATAAATCAATCTTTGTAAGGAACTTTGCTTTTCCAACTTTATCTACACAGTCATCTACTCTAGGAATTGGATATGCATCTGTTTTTGTTACAGCATTCACCTTCCTATAGTCCGTACAAAACCTAATACTAACATCTGGTTTTGGCACCATAACACATGGTGAACTCCAATTCGAGTTAGAATGTCTAATAATATTATTCTCTAACATATATCCAATTTCTTTCCAGCAAGTTCACATTTTTCTATGTTCATCCTATATGGATGTTGTTTAATAGGTTTGGCATCTCCAATATCTACATCATGTGAAGCTATAGTAGTCCTTCTCAGAACATCTGGAAACAACTCCTTATATTTAAAAATTAATTCCTTCATTTGTTGTTTCATTAGCTGTAAATGTGCTAATTTCTCATCAATATTTTCCAGAATGGTTGAATTTGGTAACCTAACAGAAACAATGTTGGATATAGAATGAAATTCAGATGAATCATCTATCATATTCCTAGTTAAATCAAACTCATTCTCACTAACCACAACAGTCACAGTATCAGATTGTTTCTCATAATATGGTTTTATCATTTTTATACGGCAAAGTTGTGTTGACCTTCTACGATCTGGAGTTTTTATCACGTAATCCACATCACTGATTTTAGACACAATTTCATAAGGACCATGAAATCTAGCTTGTAAAGGATTTGTCTGCACTGGGAAAAGAACCAACACCTTATCTCCAGGCTTAAACATCCTCATCCTAGCTTCTTTATCATACCAAGTCTTCATTTTCTCCTGAGCCAACTTTAAATTTTCCGTGGCTAAGCTACAAGCTGCATGTAACCTGTCCTTAAATTTCAAAACATAGTCCAACAAATTAGTGTATACTTCCTTACTAATCCACTGCGGAGAATATGAGTGAGGTAGTTAATGAGTACTTTGCTTCTGTATTTACCAAGGAAAAGGGTCCAGGAGATCAGTGCTGAGTGTATAAATATGTTAAGATGTTTATAGAGGTCAAGGAGGAGGAAGTGTTGGGATTCCTAATGAATATTAAGGTGGATAAATCCCCAGGGCTTGATGGGATTTAACCCCAGGTTATTGAAGGAGGCAAGTGACGAGATTGCTGGGACCTTGACCTCTATCTATGTGTTCTCTCTAGCCACAGATGAGGTCCCAGAGGACTGGTGAGTGGCTAATGTTGTATCTTTATTTAAGAATGGAACAAGGGAAAATCTTGAGAACTATAGATCAGTGAGCCTCACATCAGTTGTAGGGAAATAGCTGGAGAAAATTCTTTGGGATAGGATATAGGAGGATTTGGAACTCATGGCTTAATTAGGGAGAGCCAGCGTGGCTTTGTGTGTGGCAGTTCATGCCCCACCAATTTGACTGAGTTTTTTGACAAGGTAATGAGAGAGGTTGATGAAGGGAGGGCAATGAATGTTGTCTACATGGATTTCAGTAAGGCATCTGACAAAATTCCTCATGGGAGGCTAATCCAGAAGATTGAGATACATGGGGTCTGTGGCGAATTGGCTGTTTGGATTCAGAACTGGCCTGCGCATTGAAGACAGAGGGTAGTGGTTTAAGGCACTTTATTTGAGCTGGAGGTCTGTAATTAGTGGTGTTCCACACGGATATGCACTGGGACTTCTGTGATTAGTGATGTACATATGCAAATGACCTGGATGAAAATGTAGATGGGTTGGTTAGTAAGTTTGCAGATGATACCAAGATTGCTGGA
This sequence comes from Hypanus sabinus, assembly GCF_030144855.1. Taxonomy (NCBI): domain Eukaryota; kingdom Metazoa; phylum Chordata; class Chondrichthyes; order Myliobatiformes; family Dasyatidae; genus Hypanus; species Hypanus sabinus. The sequence goes on from NC_082721.1 coordinate 26,789,073, forward strand.
GATGTGGATGGTGTAGAAGATTGGCAAAGAATACAGCACGATGTAGATTCAGTTGCAGAGGAATGGCAGATGGTTTAACCCAGATAAATGAGAGGAGTAGAACCTCAGTAGGGCAAATACAAGGAGACTGTACACTGCTGAGGGCAAGACCCTTAACAGTGCTGCTGAGCAGAGATCTTGGGGTGCAAGTTCATAGCTCCATGACAGTGGCTACACAGGTTAATAGGGTGGTTAAGAAATCTCATGGAATGCTTGCTATTATTAGCCCAGGCCTTGAGTTCAAAAGTCAAGAGGTAATGTTGCAACTTTATAACACCCTGGTTAGGCCACATCTGGTGTACTGCATACAGTTCTGGATACAGCAAACTATAGGAAGGATGTTGAGGCTTTGGAGAGGGGGCAGAAGAGGTTCACCAGGATGCTGCCTGGTTTAGAGGGCGTGTGCTATCATGAGAGGCTGGATAAACGTGTTGTTTTCTTTGGAGCAGCAGAGGCTGAGGGCAGAGCTGATAAAGGTTTATAAGATTATGAGAGGCATAGATAGAGTGGACAGGGGGTATCTGTTTCCCAGAGGGCATGCATTGAAGGTGAGAGTGGGGGGTGTAGGTTCAAGGGGGATGTGAGGGGTAAGTTTTTTACTCAGTGGTGGATGCCTGGAATGTGCTGTCCAGTATGGTGGTCGAAGCAAATACATTAGAGGCTTGGTAAGAGACGTTTGGATAGGCACATGGATGAAAGGAAGATGGAGGGATATGGACATGGAGTAGGTAGGAGGGATTAGTGTTTGGGTGTTTTTGATTTGCTTTCTAGCTGGTTTGGCACAGCATTGTGGGCTGAATGGCCAGTTCCCATGCTGTTATATTTTCTAATTCTGCTGCAGTCTGAGGAGCGGTGCTCTGGTTTCCTCCCACATTCCAAGGACGTGCAGGTTCGGGTTAGTAAGCTGACGGCATGCCATGACAACGCTAGCGTATCCTCAGACCGCGTTGGTCACTGACGGAAATGATGCATTTCACTGTATGTTTCGATGTACACGTGACAAATGAAGCTAATCTTTCTTTATCTTTGGAATAGTCAAAAAGGTAATGGTCTGGTCTGACCTCCAAAGTGGGAGAAGAGGTGAAAATGTGTCTTTTGGTGGGATCGTATTGCAAGTTCTGGTTGCGGGCAAAACTAAAGCACATAGGAGAAATGGTGAGAGACCCAACAACTATGGTTTAAAAAAAACCACACAAATACATGTCAGTGGTGCTAACAGAAAGAGAAAGGAATCCTCACAGAAAGCAGAAAAAGAGCAGGTGTAGTCCACTCAAGTTCATTTCTCTCTCTCTCTTTCACACAATACGAAACTATGCTTTTTGTTGTTCATGAAGAACAGGCACTTTTGCCCACAATGTTGTGCATAACTAATGAAGCCCAATCAACTCAGATACTTCTGCCTGCATGTGGTCCACATTCCTCCATTCTCTGCACGTGCGTGTGTTCATCCATGAGCCTCGAATACTTCCACATTGTGTGCCTCCAGTGCTGCTCCTGGCACCACATCCCAGATATCCAACATGCCCTGCATTGAACTTGCCTTAAATGCCTACCTTCTAGTATTAGATATTTCCCTGGGCAAAAGACACCAGCTGTCTACTGCGTGGCTGTGATAAACTTAAAAATGTATATCATGTCTCTCCTTAGCCACATCCCTCCGGAGATAACAAACCTAGCTTCTGCAACCTCTCGTGTTATCACCTCCTGTCTCTGATCCAGGCACCATCGTGGCAAACCTCTCCCACATCCTCTGCAAAGCCTTGACATCCTTCCTATAGATTATCCCTCTCCATCATGTCTAGTTGATAGCAAATATACCCCAATTTTGAAATTTGCTCAACTTACTGCCCATTACATCAGCGGCACTTAGAACCGTAATGGAGGTCCTCCATTCTTGGTGGCGTTCAGGGCTTCCTTCATTGTGTCAGTAACTTCCACTGGGTTTTCCCTACTGTCAGTCACTCAAGTCCCGGGTGGAGACTCAGGAATACCGTCACACTCAGATGTAGAAGGATTCTTCATTGCTGTTCCCATAATAATTTTGTTTCAGCAGTCGGGGTTGTTAGCCCTGAACCTGGAGGACTGGTGGACCACGCTAAGTCTGGCCTCTACCCTTTGACCTGTTTGGCATCAGTGATCCAATTAAGAGCCAAACCATAGTCTCACAAGTCTGACATAGCTCTCTGGGTCATTGAGGAATGCAAGCCTCCAAACCAAAGGACAAGGTTGTGGTCCACTTGGAGGGAATTTGCATGTGGACTAGACAAAATAGATCCAATGGGCTGAATGGCCTATTGGGTCTATAAAAAGTCCTTGATGCTTCATTGAGTCTCTCTCCTTGGCTCTCCCATCCCCTCTGTAGAAGACAAAACAGTGCCAGAAGTTGGTTTGGAGTCATTTTTATTGCTTGGTTCAGTGTACAACGCAAATGTCACCTCAGAATAGCAAACACCATCAACATTCGGGTAAATACAAATCCATGAACAGACCTCTTGAGCTCCTTCAGCATCTCAAATTTAGAGCCCTTGACCCATCCGGAACTCTCAGGCCTCTGGCAGGTGTCATAGTGTTAGAAGCAAGAAGAAAAACAAATGCAACCAAGTAAAGGCTCATTCTGAAAAAGAATCCCTAGCTAATCTATGTATATGTACAGTTCATAATATCACCAATAATATCTAAGTTTCCAGACTATCTGATACAGTCAGTCAAGGGGAAACTTACTTAACACTATGGATTCCCTGGATACATTCACAATGTTTTCTCAGATTTTCAAGTTTTTGATGAGATCTTAGAAAGTTAATTTTACTTTTCTTCCATGGTGTAAGTTGGAAAGAAAACACTTTGAATAAAATTACCTTTTTAAGATCAAAGTGCTTGGTAGTAAAGGACAAGGAGAGTGGGGGTGCAGAAATTTGTTACACCTGTTTAGAAAGTGGACACCTCCCAAGCATGGCACCAAATAATCCTTCAGTTCACTCACTTGACCCCATTTAGTCAGGTCCTGGACTATGGCTGGGACTAATCTGTAGAGTGGTATTGTATTGTAGCACAGCTCGACCCATTTGGTATAATTTTATCCAATTATAATTGCAATTTTTTGAACTTTCTGGAGCAGGCAATGATTGGAGAAGGTGAGACATTGGCAATTAAATCAGACCTTCAAGATCCCCATTGTACAGTCAGCACAAGGCTAAAATCTCAATTGAGTAAAACATCCCAAATTATCCAATTATGCAAATCTCTCCTCTTACTCACTAGGCATCAGGGAAACATGCGGGAGCATTCTTAAAGTGTATGTGTTTGTATAACTATTCTCAAACAAGTGCTTTACACACAACACAACAAAATCCAAAAAACAGTGCAACAAAGCCCAACCAGCAACTCCTTCCTGGGTGGTTCTAGTGATTTCAGACAAGAACATAGTGCAAAAAAATTTATACATTCTTCATGCTTACTGAGCATTGACAATCTCTGGGACAGTAGCTCGTAACTGCTATCGAGAGAAGTGACAAGGACAATGAAACATAAAACTTTTCTCCCTCCTTTCGAACTTCATAACTTAGGAAGTCCACTGGCAAAAAATGGAGAATGTGATCGGATAAGCAAAAAAAAACATTTTGTTTTCGAATTAGCTACGTAGGGGCATCTCTGGAGAATGGATCAATGCAAGGAATGTGAAAGCAACGTGGTCCCAGATTGGAGATCATATGACAAAACCTCGAGGAAAAACCCCAGTGTTGACAACTCAATTTAAATAATAACAGCACAAAACATATGTCAAATAAAAATAAAGCACCCAATCGTTATAGTGGTCAGAGTAGGAACTTAGAGATAAAATCCAGGATCATCTCAAATCATTGTTTAATAGGAAAGGAGGAGAGCAGCGGGAACAGTGCCGTCCAGGCCCAGAACAAATCGGCAACAGTGGTTCTGGAGAGAGGCGGGCACCTCCAGTTCTAAGTAAGGACAGCGGGAGACCACTTAGTCTGGAAGAGACCAAGTTTCCACTTAACTGTTAGAGGCCTAGTGACAGAGTTCAGGCCAATGATACAGCAGGCTTTGGCCCACACCACCCAAACAACCTCTGTTAATGTCCACAGTAGCAAATGTCTCAGATAGCTCTGGAAGTTTAATCCACATGAATGCTATATACAGTATAAGCAAAAAAAAAAGAATATATCTCTTTAATTATCTCACAGACAAACATTGCAATTGAGACACAAAATGGGAGAAGTAGACTGCCATTCAGGCCACGAAGAGCCAGTTTAACATCTGATTGGCTGCGAGGAAGCGGGGAAATGTTCTGTGGAGCAACGGTGGGAAGCAAGTGTAGAAGGCACCATGAGGAAAGCTGCCCCTGTATTTGGGCAGCTTTAGCACCAGCACAGACCTCAGTCTGGGAGAAACATTCCTGAGCGTTGGGAGTCAGGATTGTTTTATTTCCTGACTTCCCACCCCTGCCTCAATGAATCCCAATCGCCCTTCAAGCTTAATTTCTATCTGCCCCATAGCTGGAGCCATTTAGTTTAACTATCAGCCAGAACTCTTTCCTTTTCATACTGAAGGAACCTCAAAAGTAATCTTAATAACAAATACAGGACACCTCTAGGAACAGTTAGAATTATTCATCTTATATAAAGCACCAAACCTGCAAGTCAGAGTCAGAATCTTCACAACGCTTCCCATTCACAGTGAGCAGGTAGAGAGCAGCAGCTCAGAACACAGCCAGGAGACAGTTCAGTAAAATAAATTTCATCTGGTGCCAGCCCTCGTCCATGGTGTGACTGTCACTGAGGGCACAGGACCCCATAATGCTGTCTGTCCGCTCCTCTTCCTAGGATGCCGGCCCTCACTATGGTATAGATATAAACTCACTGACTTGGCCCAAGACCATCTATTATGCAGAAGCTGAAGCAATGAATTGCAGGTGGGGTCTTCAACCAACAGGAGGCGTCACATCCCCTCTAAACATCTCTCCGAGAAAAACAGAAATCCACTTACTGTGGGGCTGTGGGTAAGGACTAATTAGAGACAGTTATAGAATTCTTATTGAAGCTGGACAGACCAGGGACTTTCGAGTGTGTTTGTAGAATTTCTTGCTGCCCAGCACCGGCACACAAATTACCTAGAGTCTACCTGAATTCCAGTTAGCACCAGCCTTGCCAATTTTAAACTCCCATTGTGTGGGCACCACAATTCAATGCTAAAACATCACACTGATTAAAACCTAGCAAACACAGCCAATAAGACTGCAGTTCAGATACAATCAGACTCCGTCCTGACAAACTAAACTTTGTGGTCAATGATTCTGTAAAGAATAAAGATGTCAGCTTTCCAGGTGTCCTGGAATCTCCCGTCATTAAAAATTAAAATTAAATTTCCCACATAACCAACATCCAGTTAAAGATCCAGAATTCTCAAAATAAAACATATGAAACGTGAAAATTTATCACGCCAGTTTGTTGGTTGTTTCAGATATTGTAATTCAGTGTTTGAAAATATTACGCTAGCACCCTTTGTCCTCTTACTCTGAAGTCAAAGAGTCTGGAATCCTTCAAGTCGTTATTCATGTGGAATGAACGCTCCCTGGGAACATGAGAACACAGGTGGCAGGGAGTGAAAGGGGTCTCTCATTCACTTCAGAACAGGCTGGTATCGTGATCGGCAGCATGGTTTGCACCACAAAGCATTCAGCTCCAGACGACTGCATGATGAAATAAACCAAATCCCCGATATTCCATTGTGCTCCAGTAAAAGAAATGCAGGGACTCTCCCAACTGTAGAATCCAGCATACTCAGCAAAGGGTTATTTCAGAGTCTGGGTGATAGCGGGGAGAGAAGAGCGAGTAGGGGGAAAGATTGAAAATTATGTTCAGACAGTGAATCTGAGCATTTCTTGATTCTGTCTCACAGCGTTTGCCAGTTTTCTGGGGCAAGAGTCTGAGACCAATGGATGAGCAACTTTAAATACAATCACAAAAATTCAAATCTTGGGGAAGCATGATGAAATTTTGTTCAGCATTTTCCTGGAATGGAGATACCTTCTGAGATAAAGATTGGAGAATTGGTAATGAAGTCATGGAGTCCACTGGCCGATGAATGAAATTCCTGACCACTGGAAACTGTAGAGTCTCTCAAACAGATCCTGCACACCACTCCCAGATGGACACACGGTGTATCTACACATGGGTACGTGACCAGTGAAGAACGCTGCACTAGCACCCTGCAAAGTATTTGCCTAGAGAGGAAGATAAATCAGAACATAAATTATATTTGCAGGAACTGTGATACCTGGTGGTACACACGGATGAAAATGTCAGGGCAGGTTGTGTAACGAGGCTAAGACAGACATGCCGGAACTTCAGCTTTATAGGGACAAAAGGGTATAAGAGCAACGAAGTTGTGAGTTGGTCACAGCTGGAATAATGAGTCCACTTCTGAGTGTCACACTGTAGAAAAGACATGAAGGCTTCGGAAAGGGTGGAAAAAAGTTATAAAAATGGTTTTAATAATTTTAATTATACTGATAAACTGGAGAAGCTGGGGTTACTTTCCTAGGAACAGAAGAGGTATGAAAGGAGCTGATGGAGGTCATTTAAAATCAAGAAGTGTCCAGACAGCTGATAGAGACTGTTCACATTGGTGAAAGGGCCAAAAACCTGAGAACACAATGACGATTGGCAAGAGAACAAGGACTATCGTGAGGAAATGTCCTTGTTAAAAACCAACACGGGGAACAGTAGTCTGGGGTAATTGTGAATGTTTATTCAATTTGTCGTGTTGAAAAGTAAGCTGGATACGTAGATGAAAGAAAAGAATTTGCAAGGTGCTATGGAAAAGACATTGGAATGCATCTATCTGGATTGTTTACACAGAGTTGGTATGGACTTAACAGACTGAATGGCCTCTTCCTACACTATAACCATTCTGTGAACATCTTGTGACAAGGTACAGTGAAGGAATGGAGACTTACTGAATTTCCAATGACTGACATCAGCGTAGGGTCTTGACAGGAGACATTGTAGGTGAGACCTCATCCCTCACTTGAGGCAGGGTAGAGATCTAGATTTATAGCTCACAGATAATGCTTCAGTTCCTCAGACTGAATACCTACGTACCTGTAACTAGCTTCTTCTTGACCAGCGAGAGTCTGTACCCGTTGCCCACGAGACGGATATCAGCACCCGACATGGTGCTGCCCTCGCTCGTAAACTGCAGTGCCAAGGGTGAGGGCTTGTTTGGACCGTCAGAGACCTCCCAGCTGGCACACAGTGAGCCTTTTCCTGCAGAAGCCCAACAGAGCGGCAAGTCAGACAGTGACAGAGCCACGTGGCCAAAGTCTCATGCTGGATTTGGAGAGCCTTCCCTCCTCTGGATCTGCCTACACGTCCTACCACCTTGGGAAAGCAGGCAACAAAATCAGGGACCCCTGCCATCCGGGTCATGAATTTTCATCTCTTTTCTCCACCAGCAACAGCCCCTCCCACCGCACCTCATCTGGCAGAATATACAGAAACTTTAACATACATACCACCAGCCTCAGAGAGACCAGACTCTTGAACAGACCTTTTATATGAAGATAAACTTTTGATTTCTCAATCTACCTCATCATGGCTTTGTCACTGTAATATTACATTCAGTATTCTGCTTATTTTTCCTTTTGTATGACTTATGTATTTGTGTATTGTATGATCTGTCTGAATGGCCCACAGGCAAAAGCTTTTCACTGTATCTCAGTATATGTGACAAAAATAAAAGAGTTACCAATTACCAGAAGGAATTGAATCTGTTAGAAAGTATTCAGCAGGCTGAACAGCAGAAATGGAGAAACTACTAAAATCTGTTCCTCTTTCTTCTCAGGTGCTCCCTGTCCTTTTGAGTATTTCTGGCATTTTCTCTTTATATTTTGGGGTTAGTCTCCAGGAGGATTCAGGACCTGATCAAGGTGGACAGCCCTGATCTCTGAATTGCCCCACGTAAATGGAATTGCTGGATTCACCCAAAGTCCCTTTGAGTTCTGATTACAGGTTCAATCCACCAACTCTGCAATGGAGGCGTGTGCTGTAGGAAAGACTGTTGTTTTCAAACAAAAGACAAGAAACAGGAGCAGGAAGAGGCCATTCTGCCCCTTTCACCTGTTCAATAACATCTTTGTCGATCTGTCACCTTGGAAACACATTTCAGTGTTAACTCATGTTCCTGAATTCTTGTAATGTTCCAAAACCATCTCTCTCTTTGCCATATTTTAACCCCTCCCATATATCCCTAGGAAAGGAACAAGGCAGAGGTTTTAATACACAGTCCCAAACCAATACGGTTTTTCCTCCCAAGTTGCAAAGTCTGTTACCTTCAGTTCCAGACTGGGCATTGATATCTGGAAGCTTCCATCGAAGTCGCTTCTGTTTTGAATTCCTTCAAAAAGAAAAGCAGGATGTCAACTTCTGAAGACCCACAGGGATAAAAGCTCTATCACTGGAACCGTCACTTCAAATAGCGGAGCCCCAAGCTCTTGCGTTCTGTCCCATACCTCTTCAACCCTACCTTTAAAATACTCATTAAAACTCACTCCTACAACAAACCTTCAATTGTGTAATCTGATGCTACTTTAGATGGTTACAACGTCAAAGTTTGTTAGTTAATTGTTGGTGAAGCTTCACTCGCTGTAGGTATTGTGTAACTGGATGTCAGTGTTTGTGGTGATGTCCTCACAGTTGCAAGAGTTGCATTGCTATCTGTAGGTGGGATTAGTGGAGGGCAAGCACAGATTAAATGCCCTCAGAGGGGGAAGCTAAAGGAGTGAGGGGCTTGATCTGCTTCTCAAACAGCATAGGCATATGCACTACCAAGAGCAACAGCCACTGAGGTCCCACCGGAAGAGTTGTTGATTGGGGCCCTCACCAGGCAGCAGGCGGATGGGACTGGATATTTCGCATTGTTCCTTCCAGCGGCATCAGAGCGTGCAAGTTGCTCAGCCCCACGGCTGTGCTCTCCCCGGCGTACTCGTAATCCATCACGACCTCCGTGCGAGCGGGCTCGCACTTCCAACGAGCGGCAACCCTCAGGGGGACGGCTGGGCAGTCGGCTGCCGAAACCTGTGGGGCGTGCACGAGGGGGGCATCACTGAGAGGTAAACCAGGACCACAACCCTCCCAATCGCTGTGGCATCCGTCACGTTAATACCCATTCCCCACTCCACTCCTCATCCCTCTCTCCCCCACTCAAGGTTCTATCTCCCCTTGACCTTTCCTGTCTCCTCTAACCCTCTAAACTGTCCCTCCCTCCAACAACTCTTCTTCCTCCTATCCCCTCTTCCTTCCCCCAATTACCATAGCCCTTCTTTGTCAATGACATCCTCATGGAAGTAAAAATTTATTGGACATGACTAAGATGATGGTGTGCCCATAATTACTGTCCCTCAAGCCTGCTAAACCATTCTATTTGAACAGGACTACCTTGTGCTTCAGGAAGGCTGCTTATTACATGTGTGATTGTTTTGAAACATTGGATGATGTTCCAATGGGTGCTGCTGCAGTACTTTTTTTTTCTCTGTACCTGGTACTTGAGGAGACTTATGTTGTAGTAGGAAGCGTCTGGGTTCTCCGAGGCCTGTTTCTGTAGCTGCGCTGTGAGGGCAGGCATGTTCAGCCAGAAATCTTTCACGTAAGAGTCACTCTGCGACAGATCACTGCACAGAGACAAGAATCAGACTGCAGACAAGATGGAACAGAGACCACTACCTTACAGGAGACCCCCATCATTGCCAAAATTAAGCCACCAATCTTCCCTGCTGCCAACTCTTGACTCCTCATTATGCTGTTTCCATTCCTCAATGAGTAAAGCACTTCCTCATCCCCAATACAGCAAGCCCTCGTGATAGATCTGCCAGCCGTATCTGAGGATACCCTCTCCCCAATGTTCAAAGTGGATTCTATCTTGTCCTCTTTGTTTCCTGCAGAATACATTCTGACTTATTTGCAGGAAGAGGCACTTTAGCCCCTCAAGCTCATTTTAAATTAATTTGTAGAATGGATCCTCTACTGCTGAATTCCAAGCAGCGACTTTTCCTCTACCACCTCAACGTCCAACATAAATCCTAAAAATTCTATTTTAATTGTCCCTTTCAGGAATAATATTGGACGTTGAGACTTTTAATCCTAAAAGAGTCAATTGACCCATGCCCCCAGCCACAATAAGTTTTGGGACATGTTTTAGATTTCCACTGCCTCTTGGTTAAAGAAATAGCCTCTATCATCAACTCCAAAAGTCCTGGCTCAAATTATAAACTCCACCAGTTTGCTCTGGATTATCCGAGAGAAAGCTAGATTTAATGCAGATTGCTCCTTAAAGTCTTCCAATTCAAGGGAAGGGAGCCAGGTCTGCTCAATGAACTCTAAATTTTACCATTTTATTGTTGTTCCGATAAACCTGCACTGTACACCTTTGAGCTCATTCTCGTCACCCCAAAATATGGAGGACAGAACTGCACCTCAGTGCTCTCGGAGGTGTCCATTCAGAGCTCTGTGTGACTGTTAAAAGTTCCTCTTCCTGCCATTCAAAGCTCTTGAGATAAGGCCAACATTTCAGATTCCCTTTTGATTGAAACAGACTTTTTGGCTCAAGCAGTCCATGACTGTTCATTGTTCAGTCTCCCTTGCACCATATCACTGATTCTCTCCATTCCTTCCCCTTTCATGTGATTATCCAGTTTTCCCTTAAAATACTGCATTGCTTTTCATCTTAACAGTTCCCTGTGAAAATGTGTTTCGTGCTCTCACCATTTTCTAGAGAAAGAAATTTCTTTTAAAATCGCTGATTAATCCATTAATGAATTCACTAGACTATTAGTTCTAGTTCTATCAACAAAAAATATCTATTCTATCAAAATGTTTCAGACTTAGAAAACTCTATCAAGATGAAACCTCAGCATTCCCTCTTCTACAGAAAAGATCTTCAGGCTGTTCACTCCCTCCTGAAACTAGTATCAAAATTACAATTTCTTCATGATAATCAACATTGCGATTTCTATAAACTTGTCTTGGTATAACATCGTTCTATTACATGGAGTACAGTGTCTAAGTCTAACCACATTTATTCCAGGTAATTACTTTTTAGGATGTTGTAAACTTGGATACCCAAATCTCCACCACAGTTCCAAGTTTCATGAGCTATACCTCTGCTGGCTTGGACAGCTTTAGCGTTTACAAAGATGAAGTTTATAGGGCTGCAGTCATGAGTCCAATCAACCTGCCCGCAGTTCTCACCTGTACAGAAGCTGGGTGTGGGGCAGAAACTGGCTGATCCGGTTGGCATTCAAAAGCCTGAAGCTGATGACAGCAGGGGATGGATTCCCAGTGAAAATCCGCACTATTCCGGCGGGAAAGGACATGGTGACATCTCCGGTCAACTTTACGATAACACTGTGGAAGACAGCAACGTCAATAATCCCACCACAGAATGCACAGAGTCAAACAACTGCGCTTGGTTCTCAAGTTCAGGAGATTGAAAGGATTTACTCTCTAGACTTCTCCAGCTTCAACTCTGCTCCCCAAATCCAAACCCTTAATTTTGTTATCAGCAGACTCAACTAACATTTAATAATTGGCAGTTTATTTAAAACTCTGTCTCGATTCACATTGAGCTTGTTCCCCCATCAACCGTTAACTTTGTCCTGTAAAATTCTCACCCTTCCTTCCAGATCTATGGTACCTGTATCCTTACTTTCTCATCAAACCCTCCAGCCCTTCATCTCTCGGTCCTCTAATTCTAGACTGCCATCACTCTAATCACTGGCCTGCTTACTGCTGCCTGAGCCCTCACCTCTAAAATGCCCCCAGTAAACACATCCCTCTGTACTTTTTTCCTCCATTAAAATTCACCTGCAAACCTTTGACTTTGATTACAAATAAGAGAAAATCTGCAGATACTGGAAATCCAAGCAACAAACAAGAAAAGCTAAAGGAACTCAGCAGGACAGGTAGCATCTATGGAAAAGAATACAGTCGATGTTTCGAGCCGAGACCCTTTGAACGTTGATTAAGTGATCAAATGCTTTTCTTTCATTGCTTTCCTGTGAAGCACTTTAGGGTACTTTATTTTTGGTTGTATCGAAGTTATTGAGATTGTAGCCCCATCAATAGGTCCCTCCATAACAGGCTACGGTACAGTCCTGTCTTTGTGTCTGGTGTCTACCTCTATGCCTCTGCTAGACATGAAAGAAGCAACCTTAAGATAAAATTAGCTTTATTTGTCACATGAACTTCAAAGTATAGAGTGAAATACATTGCTTGCGTCAGTGATCACAGCCAGGATGTGTTGGGGTAGCTTGCATGTCACCAAGCTTCCAATGCCAACATATCATGCCCACAACTTACTAACCCCAACCTGTACATTTTATTGGAAATGTGGGGGAAAACTGGAGAAATCCATGCAGTCATGGGAAGAATGTACAAACTCCTTACAGACAGCAGCGGGAATTGAACCCTGATCTTCTGAACGCTGGCACTGTAACGCCTGCACACATATGTTCTTCTAAAATGTCACCCCCCCACACTGCAAAGGATATAGTCATAGAATTCACTCATATCTTTTACATCCACCTAGACAAAAATGTCAGTTTAATAGCTTTTCCTAAAGATAGCACCTCTGACAAGACAGAACCCTTTAAGTATCAGTGCTGAAAGCCTAGGCCCAGATTGTGGCCCAAGCCTTTTAATGACGGCTTAGATTCAGAATCCCAGCAAGAGCACCATCCACTGACACACAGCTAAGAAGTAATTATTGGTTTTAAAGAAAAATAAAGCCCTTACTAGACTAAACTCAAGCAAGTCCTCGGTCCCAGTGGCTTCAAGCAGTCCTTGCTTGTACCGGCACTTACTTTGTGAAGTCTCCACCCTTGAAATAAGCATCAATACATTCTGTAAAGGCAGCTGCAACTGGCAGAGCATCCTGGCAGCCCAGTGTCACTGGGCTGGGTCCTCGGGAGATGCCTAAACAGCGAAGGTAAAACAAAGGAATCATCTTCAAGCCAAAAAACAATGCACAAAGAATTCTAAAGCCATCATCAATCATAAACTACAAAACATTTCACAACTAAACCTTTTGCAGGCACGGCCGCACAGTGACATTCCCATCTATCATCCAGTTAGACAGCCCTCAACCTTCCTTTCTGCTGCGTGCTGTACAATTATGGATCTGCAATGGCATTTATCGGTGCTTGGTGATACCAATTCTGGATGGTTTCTTCCCAAAACAGTGACAGAATTTCTCAGGATCATCAGCAATAAATTTCCTTCCTTTTGGTCAGAAGTTGGAGGTAACAAAAGCAACAGATCATTGTTTTCCCCATCTAATAAATACAGTAAAAACAGTAAAAGAAATATCTAGTAGATTCCCCTGTTGTTTTTACAGTCCCTGAAATCTGTTTGCGATGTAGGAAGTGAGACATCCAATTCACAGGCAGTAAGCTCCTGATAACATAAGTTGTGCCTCAATGAGATTATCTATTTCAGTGGCATACACAGAGGTAGAAACATTAAATGTCAAGACATTGGCAGAATTCCCTTCCCCAGACTGGTGGCATTGGAAAGTTGTTTGACAGCACCCTTAGGAGTACATGCAGTGTCAGCTGGGTGCGCTAAGCCCAGCGGGTCAGAGCTCCCAAGCTTCAATATCATGGTGCTTTCCCAATTGAATTTTCTGAGAGCGACAAACCAGGGACACGCACCCGAGGCAGGCGTAGCAGCTCGGCTTCGGGAGGTATTTGTTGTTGTTGCTTCGTCAGCCAAGCTTGAGACAGCTGCTGAAGGGCTCTGGGGTGTCGTCGTCAAAGGACTGATGCACCTAGACTGTAGAATACAAGACATCAATGGGTAAATCTCCCATCCCAGCACTTCTCAGAATGAATTTGCTCATGAAGGTTTCCAAAATACAATGTGAACAAATATGCATTTCTATAGCAACTCTCACATGATAATGACATCCTAAAGTGCCTTTCAGCCAATGACAAAATGCATCTCCATCTGGTATGGGAGCAGCTGAGCATCAGACCAGAAGTCCCTATAAAGGTCTGTGAGATCGGCTGAGAGGATCACAGGGGTCTCCCTACCATTCACTGGGCATATTTACCAGGTCCCTTAGTATTATTAAGGATCCCACCCATCCATCCAACATCCTCTTTTGACTTTCTACCATCAGACAGGAGACTCCGATGCATAGGAACAAGAATGGTCAGGATAGGAAACAGTTTCTTCCCTCAGGCCATTAGGCTTCTGAACTCGCTGCCACACCACATTCAAAGTGTCACCGGTTGATCTGTTCTGTATCTGACAATATTTAATTTATGCACTTTAGTTTTTGTGCGTGATTTATTTGTAGACTTTATCCTTACTTCCATAAACTATTGTGTGTATTGTGTACTACTGCGCTTTACACCCTTGTTTGGAGAAACATTGTCTTGCTTGGCGGTATACATGTAATAGTTAAATGACAGCAAACTTGACTTGAAGTAACTTTGAGGTGTAGTAACTGTAAGAAATGAGTTAGCCAACTTGTTGACAGTAAGCTCTTGCAAACAACAAAGTGATGATGGTCCATTAACTGTGAGTTTAATTCAGGGCCTGGAGCCCTAGTGAAAACTCCACGGTCTAATTCAAGGTAGTGCATTTGGATCTGTGAAACCAAGCGACAAGGGCAGAATGATGGTTTAACAGTTACACACCGCTTTACACCATGAGTGATTACCGATCGGGGTTCAACTCAAGCCACTGCCTATAAGAAATTAGTACGATCTCCCTGTGATTGCGCAGGTTTCCTCCCATATTCCACCTCTCCGTTTTCGTGGATGTTTGCAAAGAGGAAGAATTTCAGGATGTATTTTGTATACATTTCTCTGACATTAAATTATTGAAACTACTGAAAATGTACGGTTAAGGTTAATGAGTTGTGGGCATGCTATATTGGCATCAAAGCATGGCAACACTTACAATCCTCGCTGATTTGATTTGACACAAGTGACACTTTTCATTGGGTGCTTGGTGTTGATGTGACAAATAAAGCTAATCTCTCTCAAGTTGAAACATCACTTTACATGATTCTCTACCTGGAACCAACTAGACTGAAAGTCAAAATAACTAGAAATGGATTCTTTCCTCGAAAGTGGGAATTGATAGGGTGGAGGGTGGGAAAAAAGTGAAAATGAGGGTCTAGTGAAGTGGCAAATAAGGGATTGAGATTCACTGATTAAGCAGGAAACTTTTATTCATCCTAACAATTCTTGACTCGTCCAAAAAGTATATTTATACAGGCAGAACACACAGAGCACTGGAGAACCTCAGCAGGTTGGGCAGCATTCATGGAGGGAAATGGACAGTCGAGTTGAAACAGCTTGAGAAGTCACAGTAGATATTTCCTGTGATAGGACCTTGATGGTCATTGGCCGTGCTGTGGTGTCTCGTCAGTATAGAAATGTCTGTAGATAAATGTTCAACAGGATTTACTCATCCTGTTGGGAAGGCACACTGCGAGGATGGTTACCATGAAAAGGAAGAGGTATTGTCTACTGTGGTTCTCTGCTTGGAGCTGTGTCTTTTGAACTAAATGGCAGGACTATTACATACCGCATCCGTGGTGTCCAGTTGGAGGGGGAGAAGTTTCTTTCTGGAGTGGCGGCGAGGCAGAGGTACCAGAGCTACTTTCCCCGCTGAGGCGTCAGCTTGAACACTCGGCAGGCCTGAGGACACGATGAGACACATCAGCACCACACCGGGTCCCACACCTCCAACTACTTCCTGTCAATTGTCGAACCAACCAGCACAACCCCAATCATGACAGTTCAGCAACCCCACGGCTTCTAAATGATACTATAATGGGCTTTTTTCATTCTACTTGTGTTCTTTCTTGTAAGGACTTCAATCGTTTGTGTTTAATTTATTTTTCTCTTGCGAATGCTGCTTATACGATGCCTGCCATCAAGGACATTTAGACTGAAAGGAGTCAGCAAAAGGTCAGCAATATCATGAGTGACCCCCCCCCCCCACCCCACCGACCCTGCTCATGGACTGTCTGTCCCAGTCCCATCAGGGAAGAGGTTTTGCAGCATCCACACCAGGATCATTAATCACTAGACTGAAACACAGTTACTTCCCCCCAAGCCATCAGGCTGATCTACCCCTCCACCCATTAACCCTCCCCTCCATCACTACCCACACACCTAGCGTCACTTCATGCACGTACAATCAGTCTGTGTGTAGATGGCCACACTTGGTCACTTGTACATTGGGTTTTGCAGTATTGCTTTAATATTTATATTTATTGTGTTCTGTTTTTAAACTCTACCATTTATGCTTATTATGTTTTGTTATTCTGGATCGGACCCGGAGTAACGACCATTTCATTCTCCTTTACCCTCGTGTACTGAAGACCGACAATAAGCCATCCTGAATCTTGAATATCTCTGCCTGTGATGCTGCTGCAAGCAAGTTTTTCATTACACCTGTGCACAGATGTATTTGTGTACATGATGATAAACTCGACTTCGACACAGAATAATTTTGCAATTAACACACTGTAGAGGGAGATTTACTCCATCAGATTCCCATGGGGCAGTGATAGAGCTGGTAAATACACTGCAGAGGAAGATTTACTTTCTATTTAACATGCGTTGTCACTGCCCTAGGGACATTTGATGGGATAGTGCAGAGGGAGATTTACTCTGTATTTGCCCACACTATCGCTGCTCTGGGAATCGTTGATGTGAAACTGTTAGAGGAGACGATCCGTTTTGTTTTTCTAACCAAGGTAATAAGAAAGCAAAGCAGATCATGCGAAACCTGTAGCAGCTGTGGCATTGCTGGCGGCCAGACCGTGAAGGCCCAGGGCAGGGAGTTCGGCTATCACCCGTGACTCTACAGGTGACCACCCTCTGTCCGCTGGGGCGTGGCCGCTCTTCTCTGAGTTCTGAAGCTCCGCGCTGGTGACGCAGTCACTTGATTTGGGCCCGCTGGTGGAGTGAAGAAAAGTGTCATCGATGGCCGGCGAGAAGGTCTTGCTGAGCGGGAGCGAGACTGGTGGCGTGACGGGCTGAGGGGTCCAAGGCCTAGACTCGGGAGATGGTGAGGAGCCCTCGGTAGTTGGCAGAGAAGGGGAATCCAGACCCGAATCTTCAACCATCTCCAGAGCGCTGGAGCCCGATGGGGGGCTCAGAGACAGCGGGTTTGCACCGACTTGGTTACACTGGGCTGGGAGAAGAAAGCAGAAACCTTCAGTGAGAACAGGCAACGGGAATTAAAAACAAGATGCAAGTCGAGTTCCCCACCACCCAAAACATCATTTCCCTCCAACACCACTGTGGCAGCATACCATCAAAAAAGTACCCAGTATTGACTTGCCAAAAAACACACCTCCCCCACAAAATCCTCCAATCTGTACCATAGGGACACGGGCAACAAGCATGTGGTAAGGTGGCAGGTTCCTCTCCTCGCTGCACACTATCCTGACTTTCAATGTATTCCTGCTATGTTTATGTCCAGGAGCTCTGGGAATGCTGCCACATACCGCAGGCAATCAGAAATGGCCAATGAGTGATGACCTTAGGTGCAACACAAAAGAAAGTTTGTACCCTATTAGCTCACCCAGCGAATGAGATCTGGCAACCCTTTCTTGACTGATCACAGATGATATCGCATCCCAAATTCCTGTACAAAATTTTAAGGCTTTAGAGGTCCCTTATTTTGAGCATAACATGCAAATTCCATAAGACCGTAAGACGCAGGAGCAGAATTAGGCCATTTGGCCCATCCAGTCTTCCACCATTCCATCCTGGCTGACTTATTATCCCTCTCAACCTCATTCTCCTGCCTTCTCCCCATAACCTTTGACACCCTGACTAATCAAGAACCTACCAACCTCCGCTTTAAATATACTCAAAGATTTGACCTGAACAGCTTTCTCTGGCAATGAATTCCACAGATCTGCCGCCCTCTCACTGAAGAAATTCCTCCACAACTCTTGTATTGAGGCTGTGTCCTCTGGTCCTAGACCTCCCCACTATGGGAAACCCTCTCCAAGTTCACGCTACCCAGGCCTTTCAATATTGATAGGTTTCAATGCGATCCCCCCCCCCCCCATTCTTCTAAACTCCAACGAGGAAAGGCCCATCCTTTTCATTCTTGGGATCTCTCTTGTGGAACTCCTGTAGTCCCTCTCCAATACCAGCACATCCTTTCTCTAGACAAGGGGCCCCAAAACTGCTCATGATATTCCGAGTGCAGGCTGACTAGATCTTTCCTCATTCTAATCTGATAAGTCTTCTGCAAACTCCCTTAGTGTAAGTATCCTTAGTGTTTGCATCTAGTCTGCCTCTTCCCACCTTGATGGGGTTTGGTGAAGGAGTGATAGGCCGTGAAATAAATCTCCTTCCGTGGTTGAGACTACCCTTAGGTCTTGTCAGCCCTTTGGCAGTGGGCGTAGGTTGTGTGCGTCTAAAGCGTTGCTAAAACCACTGATGCAAGGATCCTGCTGGATTGTAAGCCAGCACTCCAGCTGTGACCAACTGGGACTGTTCCTGGTAGGGTATCAACTTGCAATCTTTTCTGGCTCAGATGCAAAGATACAAGACAAATCTTGTTGACTCATCAATTAAATTTTCATTAACTTTATGAAAGAAGTAGGACTTATAGAGATGTTAGTTTGTTTGTGAATTCTCTTCACAGAGAATTGTTTCTTTGTGAAGTCAATTCGATTAAGCTGGTTCAAATGAGATCTCAGAATTTCCATAGATTGGGAGATGTGATCCAGCAAGGAAGCAAAGTTATTTACCTGGGAGACTGGACTTGTCAAACATGGGTTCTGCTGATGCCCCAAAGAATGGATCCAGAAAGCTGATGCCATTTTGCGAGATGGCGGGTCGGCTGAGGATAGGAAACAATAAAAGGAAATCTGAGGTAAAACAGATCAGAAAGTTCCAGAACAAATGGCAGGCTGAACCTCCAGAAGTTAGACATGGGAAAGAACTGTTTTAAATGATTGAAAGATTGAAGAAAGAGAGGGATAGGGAATTTGGGGGTTGGAGGGGGGGATGGGTAAGGAGAAGTAGCAGGAGAACTGTGGGGTTAGAAAGACTCCAATGTCACCAATTCCAAAGACCCCTCCATATTTTGCTTTCAAACAAGTTTTAGCACATCCCAAGGCATTACGTACCTGTTGGGCTCTGAGCTTGGAGCAGTAAACTGGTACACTGCTGTCTCTACATCTGTAACCGACACAGAAAACAGATCAAAGTCTGTTCAAATCTATTGCCCTGAGACAGTAAGAACAAGAAAAGCAAGGATATGGAGTGGGCAGGCTCAGTGCTATACAACAACTGAATAAGCCAGGGGGATTTGTTCTGGAGAATGTTACCAAAGTCAAAGATCAAATCAGAGAGCAATACTCATAGCAGGGTGAGATATGACAGTCTACCCATCAATGCTCTCGAATGGAGTGTTTTGGACAATTTACCCCAGATCATTTCAGATGATTCACTTGTTTAAATGAGGAAAGCCTTGTTCAAAGATTACAAGAGAGTAGATGGAGTCCAGTAGGTGAAAAAGAGCTACTGTACAAAACACAGCATTAGGAAATTGGTTAAATTACATCGTCTTGCAAAGTTAGAACCTAATCTGTTTATTAGCTGAAACTAAATTCTTGGGACTGGTTGTGATAAGTGGCATTACAGAGAAGGCTAACATTTCACTGAGTTACAAGCAACTGGCAATCACACATCTTCCATAGCATCGAAGGGATTACCTTACCTCTGGCAGTAATTTCCTCAGTGTTCCCATCTACTGGAAGTGGAGCCAGTTGGATAGTGTGTTCTGTAGGGAACAAGGACAGAGTGAGAGACAAAACCAACACTGGTGGGTGGGCAAGGGATGCTGCAGAAACCTACTTGGAAACAAACTGATCCCGTCTTTAGGAAACACCTTCGTGTTTGAAACCAATGCATTAAGAAGCACCAGCACCCATTCCATCACTGGGACGAAGTCCAGGCCAGAAATGGACATTGAACATGGTAAATTTTTTTTAAAATGAGGGACACCTCCCTCGCTGCTCATATCGAGACATGACCAGGACCAGTCTCACCTGGTATCTCAACACACACTAGCATAGGCTCACACAGAGTCTTGCAGCACACGAGATGACACTTGGCCCATTGGACCAGTGCTGGCTTATTGATAAAGCTCTCCATTTAATCTTCCTCCCTGCTCTTTTCCAAGGCTCCTGCTGATTCTTAAATCTTAGAGATAAAAGTAGTTCTTGAAGATCGACAATACTCACTGGTGGAATTCCTTTTGGTCAGGATCTGCAAAATAGAGACGAGATGATCAAGTCTGGGTATTAAACAAAACATAAGAACCTTGTCTGTTGGAGCCCTTGTTAACAATAGCTCCTCTCCTAAAATCTCAGTGATCAATGATGTCAAGAGAACAAAAAAACCCTCCAGCCTTGACAACCCTTAGCACAGTGGTTAAATTACTGGGGTTAAGGGGTGGACAATTATTCCACAGATTGCAGTTTGAATCCCTTAAGTAATTCGATAATCATTGATTCAAAAGTAGCAGTGACCTTGAGAGTACCAGACATTCATTAAAAAAACCCCATCTGGTCATGACTGTCTTTCAGGGAATGAAATCTGTTGTCCTTACTCAGTCCAGCCCATTCATAATTCCAGACTCATCAATGTGACTTGTAGCTGCTCTATGACATGAAGTATCCGGGATGGATATATCCTCAGCCAACTGAGGATATTTTGTCCTGACACCCCTCAGCTGTATTCCTTGCACTAACTTGGGACTACCATCCCATTAATTCTGTTTGTAGTAAAGACTCTTGGAACATGAAGTTTGCTTAGTTAACATGAGCAATTCTCTCTTCCTCTCTGCAAAACTCATTGCTCATGACTTTTCCCCTCTCCCTGGTCACCCCTCCACAACCCCCACCCACACCCATCCAAAGTAATAGCCAGTCTTACTTACCATTGGATTGGAGGAGAGGACGATATTCCCTATTGATGCCTTCAGTTGCTCCACAGAAATCTCAGGGTCACCATTCTGGTCCTTGATCGTCACTGGTTTGATTTCCACATGGAACCTTCGGGGTTCATCATCGTCAGAGTCGGAGTCACTGGAACAGCAGGTCCTGTGTTCCTTCTCATGTACAGAGAGGTCAAGGAATTCCAAATGGAATTGGCAATTGGGGACAGTGATGAGAGTGCCATCAACTGGTCATGATTGTGGCTTTGCTGAAACAAACATCCCACCCAAGTCTATTACAAAATTGGCCTCCCCGCCCATCTCTTTATAGCCTAATTGTGTCTCAGCTAAACCTGAGTCACTGTGGACTGAATTCTAACTGGGTCTCAACAACTTCTTCCACCATTAGCCCCCACACCTCCACAAAATGCTCCAGGACATAAACACAGGGTTTTTAAAAAGATAGTGAATAATTGGGACCAGGGTACTGAATGCTTAGGACTGCTCAAAGACCCTGTCCATCATTCTCCAGGGATCACTCAATGCCAGCTCGATATTAATTCCAGAATTATAGTTTCGTTATCTCTCAGCTTGACCAAAAGTAAAGGAATCTTCCCCAACTTTTCCACAGTGTGAACTCAGGTAGGGTCCCACTCACTTGCACTTTGTTACATGCCCCAACTCAGTCTGACGGCCACCATCTCCAGTCCCAATCCAGTCTTCCAAGACGGAATCTTCACATTACAGAAGTTGCTAAAGGCCACAACTGCGGACAAGCTTGTGCCTATCTGGAGACATCTTGGAATCAGGAAAGTGATGCAATGGGGGAAGACTTTGAGGTCTCCATGCAACACTGCTGGGTGCAGCAGGGAAATTCAGAGAAGAAGAGCGACAGATAAAGATGTACAAAGTCAAGGATATAATTCTTGGTCACCTCTGGTCTGATAGTGTAACCTTCTTCATCGACCTCTGGGGAATTCTGTAAATCAAAACACGTCCAGAGTGACTGAGTACTAAGGACAACTATGCACCATCCCAATATTAAGTTTAGAAAGGCAGGCAGATCCCACTGACACAACCAGCAATGGGCAAAAGGCAAGAGTGGAACCCAGTAAACTGAGGTGCCATTCTCCCAAGGGAAGCAATGATGTTAAAAAGCTAGCAACACACACAAAATGCTGGTGGAACACAGCAGGCCAGGCAGCATCTATAGGGAGAAGCGCTGTTGACGTTTTGGGCTGAGACCCTTCGTCAGGACTAACTGAAAGAAAAGATAGTAAGAGATTTGAAAGTAGGAGAGGGAGGGGGAAGTCCAAAATGATAGAAGACCGGAGGGGGTGGCGTGAAGCTGAGAGCCGGAAAGGTGATTGGCAAAGGTGATACAGAGCTGGAGAAGGGAAAGGATCATGGGACGGGAGAAATAAAGAGGGAGGGGAGCACCAGAGGGAGATGGAGAACAGGCAGAGTGAGGGGCAGAGAGAGAGAAAAAAAGGGGGAGGGGAAAAAACTAAATATATCAGGGATGGGGGTAAGAAGGGGAGGAGGGGTATTAATGGAAGTTAGAGAAACTGGCGGACAGAGTATAGGTGTTCAGCGAAACGGTCTCCCAGTCTGCGTCAGGTCTCAGAAATATATAAAAGGCCGCACCGGGAGCACCGGACGCAGTATATCACATGCTAAAAAGCTACATCAGTGCCACAAAACTACAGAGAATGAACAGCCCTAACAGGAGCAGGAACCTCAGCAGCACAACGAGCTACAATGCATTGAAGCTCAAGGCGACTATCTAGTCTGGTACAAGCAGGAGACCACCTCAATGTATTGGAGTATAAAAGTTGCATTGTTTGCTGTGTAACCAAAACTATGTAGTCAGCTTTGAATTTGCTATTTGCTGTGCATGTATCCAATTTAGTAGGAGAATGAAATCTTAAGAATGTAGAAGAAAATGGGGTGTTATGAGAGGTTAGATAAGAGATGTAGATTAGAACATGATTAAGTCAATGGGTAGAAACAATAGTGGCGGATGTACATGTGATACGCAACTGTAGACCGATTGGATATGCTAATGCCACTAATCCAGGAGATTGCTATAAAAAATGCTACGTACAAGGATTGGTGGGCAATCGGCGACTAGCTCAATGACTGCCTGTCTCAGCTTTGATTTGCAAATTAAAGTTTAATACTTCTTGAAGAATCTTCTGCGTCTCCTGGTCGTTTGTGGGGCACGAGAAACCACGACAAAATTGGCAACTGCAACAGGACCGGAAAGAGACCCGCGGAAATAGCAGATTGGGGACGCTTCCCAGTCCTCTAGGGACCCCCACAAGGCTAACAGAATTAAGGGTGCACCCAAACAAAAGGTAAGCGCTTTTTGTGACAATTTCGACTAAGAATTCTGTTGGTTTTGGGGAGGTCTTGGAGTCTCAGAAGTGTGGAACCACTGCCGAAGGGTCTCTCTGGTCCAAAGAATCTGGCAGAATTGGGGGTTAACAGGAGGCTCAGAGGATTGATCGAGAACACTGCAGTGAGGGCAAGTACAAATAAGCTAATAAGTGAAGAAAAATTCCTCATGGTGTTGATAAGTCCCTGTGGATACTGCTTCATATAAAACGAAGGTCTGAACGGGCAGGGAAAGGAAAATAGAGAAAATCCTCGTGGATACCGCCTTAAGAGATAAGGGTCTGAATAGACAAGGTGCAAAGAGAAAGTTCTGTGGATACCGCTTTGAATAGAGGTCTGTACGGGCAGAACAGAATAGGAAACAAGGACAGTCTTGTAGTTTAAAGCGCTGGTAGATAGACCATAGACTAGGCATAGAATTAAGAGTAAATAATATTATCCAGTAAACAAACTGTGAATCTCTGAAATACCTTAAAAAGAGAGAATAACATGACAGGTAAAGCAACAGCAGTAGAGATTCTGAGCAAAAAATTCCCGGTAAATAAATATGAGATCACAAAAACTTCAGAAATATGGGAAAAGAGAACCAAAAACCTGGTCACAAAATGGCCAAGAGAAGGAACGTTTGATGTAAGCTTGTGCGAAGAAATGGAGGCACTAATTAAAAATTACAAACCAAAAGATAAATCTAAGAGGGCAAAAAAGAGAACGAGAAATGGAAGTGCTAAAACTCTTCAGAACAGAGGGAGAAAGGCTGAGGAGGACAGGTAGAATATTGATTACAAGCGAGGAAGACACTAAGGTGCTGGAGAAACAGCCTGTTAGAGAGAGAGGAAGGTACAGTGAGAAGCTGGCTTCAGCTCCGTACCCAGATGTGAAAGAAACAGAAAAGCCCACTCCCTATAATGAGGAAGGAACACCTAAGCAGTGCTCCCTGCTGATGGGAACAGTAAACATGCAGGGAGAAGTACAAGTTTGGGATAATGAGGAGGAAAGAAGACAATACGAGAAGGAAAAAGCAGCGATATGGAAGGAGATACAGGCAGAAAGGATAAAGGTGGAACAGGCAAAGAGAAATGAAAGAAGAGATTGAATGGATGAAATACTTGAGAGAGGAAAAGGAGTATGAGGAGTATCGGTTATACCATAGAAATAAACAGACTAGAAAAGAAAGTGGCTCATCAGGGCAGGAAGAGATGAGGCATTCAAGAGGAAGTGGAAAAAAGATAGGAGATGAGAGTCTTGGAGAAACACAAGAGAAGGGAATCAAGCATGAGTAAGGATCATGAGGAGCCCCTGCCACAGGTGTACAGACACAGACAGGAAGAAAGAGAAGGTGACTCATTGGAGGAGCAAGAGTTAAGTGGAGAGAGAGAGGATGTGAGAATTTGTGGGGAAGAGGTAGGAGGCAGAAGCCTAGAAGAGCAGAAGGAGGCGGTAGGGGAGTGACTTGCGGAAGTAGAGAGAGAGCTAGATAAGTTACTGAGAGGGGATTGTCAGAGGAGATGCAAAAAATACTCCAGGGGCCAACCAAGTATTGAATCAAGACTCCACAGAGCAACCAAGGGAAGAAGAGGACCCCAGAGAAATTTGTGTGGGAGGCAGTAAAAACATACCCTGAGACAGATGGGGAGTCAGGCGAGGAGGAGAGCCAGGGCAGGTGGGAAGAAGGAGGAAGAATGATGCCATTGTTAGTTAATGGATCAGGACATGTGCAGTATATCCCTTGGGGTTCCCAGGACCTAAAAGAGCTGAAAAACACTCTGCCCAGTCTACATGAAGGAGCAGGGAAATGGATTAGAGCCTTTGAAGAAGAAACGGCAGGACGATTATTGGCTATGGGAGATTTGAAGGAACTATTGATAAGATTGATGGGAACCTCCAAATTTAACGAGCTAATGGAAATGGCTGGCATAGTAAACTCGAACGACCCAAGAACTGATGGAGTCGGGTTTGACAGAGTGAGGCAGAGGGTATGGCAGGCCCTCAGGAGGCTTTATCCACCCAAAGTAGACCCCAAAGCCTTAAAGAGGGATCCACTGGGAGACACTGAAAACCCAGCAGCCTACGTAGAAAACCAATTGAAAAGGTGGAGACTGGAGACTGAGCAAGAGGTGGAGAATAGCTTATTTATCACCACACTGTTCCGACATAGCATTTTGGATGCAATGTCTCCGCAAGTTAAATCCAAACTGGAGGAAGTGGTTGGGCTGATGTCAATGACCCCACAAGAATTTAGAGACCACATAGTCCTTGTGGTTGAGAAATACCGGAAAGACAAACAAAGGTTGGCTGAGCAGCAAGAAGAGGTGCAAAGAAAGTTAATACAAATGCAGCTCGAAGAAGTCAAAAAGAAGGAAAAAGAGAAAAAGTAAAAAGATGCTGCCAGCAACCACTGGTCCGAGTACAGCCATCGAACTGGATGAAGCACCGCTATATGGAGGAACCGACCATTCTGTAAGACAAGGGCCGGAAAACCCCATGCCAATAACCAACATCTTTGGAGGAGCATTCCCACAAATGCCCTATCAGGAACAGACTAAATTCAAACAGCCCAGACAGGACTGGAAGTCCCAAGGAGGGGGACAGAGGAGCTATGGGCAGAGGGGACCAGTGAGGAAACAGGGGGAAAGAGAGGTAGAGAGATTGTGCTGGGGATGTAATCAGCCAGGTCACATGAGAAGAGATTGTCCGTTTACACCATGGCCTGTCACACACCAGCAGGAACCGATAAGAAGGGAACTAAAGTTTAGCCAAGGACCAGCCCCCACAGGCCCAAGCGGACCTGTGAACCCCTATGCGAGGTATTAGGGGTGCCCCGAGAACTCGAGTGGGAAGGGACATTACCCAATGATAACGAGGGAGGCAGACGAGGAACCCATTGTTCAGGTTATGTTAGAAGGGCAACTGACACCAATGATGATAGATACTGGAGCCACGTACACTTGTGTACAGCCACAGTATGCCCTTCACCTTCCCATGTCAGGAAAGTTTATTAAGATGGTAGGGTTCTCGGGGAAAACACAGTTGACACAGTGCAAGGCTCCAGTGCAGTTGAGAATGGGAAATGAAGGAATTGTTTTGCAGGTGCTAGTATTTAAAGGAACTCCGATTAATTTGTTAGGCAGAGATGCCTTATTGAAACTGGAATTAAAATTAGAATGCACCAGAAATGGGCTGAGTGTGGAAAGAGCAGGCGCTCAATTGATAGTGCGAGAAGACAAGAAGGCTAATGTCTTTTGGATAGGAGACATAGCAGATCAGATTCAGGAAACCTGGGAAAAATGGAAAAAGGGCGTGCAAGCTATATTACCCAGGGCCCATGCCCATGCCCAAATCTGAGCTACATTGTACAGTGATTTTTGACGAGACTCAGAACAGGGAGTTAGAGGAGAGATGGCACCTGGAGGCATGTACCCAACAGCACCTGGAAGGGGAGGCTGTGATAATTGGAAAGCAAGGGGCAGCTTTACAAGTTAAGTGGAACACCTTTTTAGAAAAATGGTACAGGATACCAGAGGCTGTGCCCCACGTAACATTGTTGGTAAACAAGGGATATCAGTCTAAAGACTTAGGACTCTTAGTTAAGAGTGCTGAAACAGTAACAGTGTGGAGGAAAATCATGCCAGAGGTGTGGATATCAGAAGACAACTATTGCATTAAAATAATGGTAAGTGTAGATATGGTAGGGACAGTGAGAGAGGTTGAAATAACTCCCCAACCACACATGCCATTGCTGGGAAAGGAAAGAGGCCAGCAGAAAGATAGAAGGTTAGATGAGTTGCCATCTATTCTGTGGTCACAGCATGACACGGACATAGGGAAAATAAAAACAGCTAGTCCGGTGGAAATAAGGCTGAAAAGGGGAGCAATTCCACCCAGGAAACCACAATACCCTCTAAGACAAGAAGCAGAAGAGGGAATAGCATCAACAGTGCAGGGGTTGCTTGAAATAGGAGTGCTTAAAAGAACAAACAGTCCATGCAATACCCCGTTGCTGCCGGTCTTAAAAGCAGATAAATCTAAGTGGAGATTGGTGCATGATTTGCGAGCGGTAAATGATGTGGTAGAGGACTGGCCTGCGGTAGTCCCCAACCCACACACGCTTTTGACTAATGTTCCACCAGAAGCAAGTTACTTTTCAGTGATTGATTTGTGTTCGGCTTTCTTCAGCATTCCTCTAGCCGACCAGAGTCAGTATCTGTTTGCACTTACTTACAGAGGTGCTCAGTATACCTACACCAGAATGCCGCAATGGTTTAAACATTCCCCGCATGTTAAAGACAGACCTAGAGGGCACACCATTGGAAAGTACATTGTTACAGTATGTGGATGACCTACTGATTTGCTCCCACAGCGAGAAACAGTGTGAGCAGGCTGTTAGAGAAGCTGGCGCACGGAGGACATAAAGTATCCAAAAAGAAACTGCAATTTTGCACGCAGCAAGTGGAATACTTAGGCAGGGTAATATCCAAGGGAGTGAAGGCGATAGCACCAGATCAGATTGAGGCAATAACTAAGGCCCCAAAACCCCAGACTGTAGGGCAGATGATGATGTTTTTGGGAATGGCAGGGTACAGCTCAGATTGGATAGGGGAATATGCTGAGATTGTGGCACCTTTGAGAAAGATAATGAAAGAAGCAGGACATACGAATTTGAAGAACAGCTTACAGTGGAATGAAGAGGCAGAGATAGTTTTCAATACTATTAAGCAGGAATTGCAGTCAGCACCAGCATTAGCTTTGCCTGACTACGAGAAGGTTTTTCATTTGTATGTATCCAACCGACAGGAGGGTTATGTCACAGCGGTTCTATTGCAAGAGACAGGCACAGGCAGCCGATAGCATACTACAGTACGAGACTAGATGAGGTGGCTCAGGGGTATCCACCCTGTATTCAGGGATTGGTGGCGCTGTACTATGCATATGAAAAGGCGTCATCTGTAACCCTGGGCTATCCTGTAACTGTACACACACCACAAAGTAGCAGAATTGCTGGAAAGAGGGAAATTTGTGCTGAAGCCAGCCTCCTGGCAGCTATTGACAGACTATTATCAGATGCTATTGACATCTCTAGACAACTATACAGAGATGCACTGCCAGTAATATAGCCGATTTTGTCCTTTTGGGCTGTGTAAGAGAACCCCATGATTGTGTAGGGAAGGCGATGGCATCTGCCAAATTGAGAGCAGATTTATGGTCAGAACCACTAGAGGATGCAGATAAAAAGGTTCTGTTCGTAAATGGCTCTTGTTATAGGGACTATGATGGAAATCATGCAGGGTTCTCAGTCGTGCAGCAGGATCAGTCGAGCTATAAGATTATTAGGATGGAGTCCTGTCCCCAACCGTGTTCCGCCCAACCAGCGGAAATCAAAGCCCTGACAGCTGTGTGTGAAATGATGGAAGGTGAGAAAGTAGACATCTATACTGACTCGGCATATGCTCATGGAGTATGCCATTTGTTTGGGGCAGTGTGGAAACAGAGAGGTTTTTAGAAAAGCAGTGGAGATCCCATACAACGTTGTCAGCGAATTCTAGTCTTAATAAAAGCCAAAATGAAACCTAAAGCATTGGCTATAGTAAAATGCCGGGCACATAAAAAGGGAAATGATGTAATAACAAAGGGAAATCAAGCTGCAGATGAGGCAGCCAGAAAAGCGTCTGGATGTACATCAGCTGTCATTGCACCCCAGGTAAGCCTAGCTCCAGAAGAGGTAGAGGACTTAATTGAAATACAAGGTAAGGCAACTTTGGCAGAACAGACAATGTGGAGATGCTCTTTTCAGAGCGGGCAGCGGAGTCTGTGGAAGCAGAGTCCCGGGCTTTGGCTAAGTGGGCTTCGGCGTAAGGGGACTTCGGTAAGCTTGTGTGATTGCTCGCTGAGGGGTAGAAGGTAAGGTCGCTAGGTGCTTTTTAGACTTATTCTATAAATCCAGTTCAGGTATGGGGGAGACAGTCAGAGCAGTGGTGTGCTCCGTATGCAGTATGTGGGAAATCAGGGTCAACACAGTTGTCCCTGATGACCACACCTGCAAAAGGTGCGTCCAGCTGCAGCTCCTATCAGCCCGAGTTAGGGAGTTGGAGCAGGAGCTGGATGAACTACGGATCATTCGGGATAGATAGGAGTTATCAGGAGGTAGTCACACCAAAAATCCAAGAAGTAGGCAGATGGGTGACGGTCCAGAGGGGCGGAGGAGCAGGCAGAGAGAGCAGAGCACCCCTGTGGCCACTCCCATTAACAATAAGTATACCGTACTGGATACTGTTGATGGGGATGACCTACCAGGAATGAGTTGCAGTGGTCCTGCCTCTGGCACAGAGGTTGAACCCTCAACTAGAAAGGGGAGGAGGGAAGAGAAGAGAGCGATAGTTTTAGGGGATTCTATAGTCGGGGGGCAGATAGGAGATTTTGTGGGGCAGATCGGGAGTCTCGGATGGTATGTTGCCTCCCTGGTGCCAGGGTCCGGGACATCTCAAATCGGGTGCAGGCTATTCTTGAGAACGAGGGCATGAACCCAGATGTAGTGGTCCATGTAGGGTCCAACGATGTAGGTAAGGTGAGTGTGGGGGTCCTGCTTAGAGAGTTCAGGGAGTTAGGAGTGAAGCTGAAAGGCAGGGCCTCCAGGGTGACAATCTCGGGATTGCTACCTATGCCACGTGCGAGTGAGGCGAAGAATAGAATGATTATGCACATTAATACGAGGCTGAGAGCATGGTGCAGGAAGGAAAGGTTCAGGTTTTTGGATAATTGGTCTTTGTTCCAGGGACGTTGGGATCTGTTTCGAAGGGACGGTCTACATCTGAACTGGAGGGGTACTAACATTCTTGCAGGAATGTTTGCCAGTGCTGCTCGGGGGGGGGGGGTTTAAACTAGATGTGCAGGGGGCAGGGATCCAGAATACGAGAGAAGATGATATGATGAAGGATAAGGGACAGGTGGGGAATACACGTTTCCCAAATATTAATTGTGTAAAGGAGAAAGGTGAGACAGAACATGTGTTGGAAAAGTTACATGTACAGAGGGTTGGTCAGAAGGAGCATGGGGTTAAATGTGTAGAAGGTTTGGGTGATCTTGAGAAGGTCATCAAAATTCAAGGTGCAATTAGCCCGATGGAAGTTCAAGGAGCTGGGTTAGGTACAATAGACAGTGTTTTAAGCAAAGAGAGGAGGAATGGGCTAAGAATTCTATACTTGAATGCGCGTGGTGTCAGAAATAAGACAGATGAGCTTGAAGCTCAGATGAAAATGGGGAACTACGATATTGTTGGGATAACAGAGACATGGCTGCAAGGGGATCAGGCCTGGGAATTGAGTGTACCAGGGTATACGTGCTATCGTAGAGACAGAAATATGGGAAGAGGGGGTGGGGTGGCCCTGTTGGTGAGGAATGAGATTCAGTCCTTAGCAACAGGTGACTTGGGAACAGGGGAAGTAGAGTCTGTGTGGATTGAGCTGAGGAACAGTAAGGGTAAAAAGACCCTAATGGGTGTTGTGTACAGGCCCCCAAACAGTAGCGTGGATATTGGGTACAAGTTGATTAGGGAGTTAACATTGGCATGTGCTAAAGGTAATGCAGTCGTTATGGGAGATTTCAACATGCAGGTGAACTGGGAGAATCAGGTAGGTGCTGGACCCCAGGCTAGGAAGTTTGTGGAGTGTCTAAGGGATGTATTTTTGGAACAGCTTGTGCTTGAGCCAACCAGGAACGAGGCTATTTTGGACTTGGTGATGTGTAATGAACAGGAATTGATAAGTGATCTTGAAGTAAAGGAGCCATTAGGAAGTAGTGATCATAACATGATAAGTTTTTATCTACAATTTGAGAGGGATAAGGGCAGATCAGAGGTGTCAGTGTTGCAATTAAATAAAGGAGACTACGGAGCCATGAGGGAAGAGCTGGCCAAAGTTAAATGGGCGGATGCCCTGGCAGGAAAGACAGTGGATCAGCAGTGGCAGATATTCTTGGGGATAATACAAAAGATGCAAAAGCAGTTCATTCCAATGAGAAGGAAGGATTCAAAGAGGGGGAAGGGGCCACAGTGGTTGACAAAGGAAGTCAGAGATTGTATAGCATTGAAGAAAAAGAAGTATGACAGGGCTAAGATGAGTGGGAATACAGATGATTGGGAAAGTTTTAAGGAACAGCAGATCTTGACTAAAAAAGCAATACGGAGAGAAAAAAATCACGTATGAGCTCAGACTAGCCAGGAATATAAAAGGGGATAGCAAAAGCTTTTTTAGCTATGTGAAGAGAAAGAAGATAGTTAAGAACAATGTTGGCCCCTTGAAGAATGAATTGGGAGAAATTGTTATGGGAAACAGGGAAATGGCAACAGAATTTAATGCGTACTTTAGATCTGTCTTCACCAGGGAGGACACAAGCAAACTCCCAGATGTATGGATGGGCCAGGGTCATAAGATATCAGAGGAATTGAGACAGATTGACGTTAGGAAAGAAACTGTGATGAGTAGACTGGTAGGACTGAAGGCTAATAAATCCCCGGGTCCAGATGGTCTGCATCCGAGGGTTCTAAAAGAGGTGGCTCAGGAAATTGCGGATGCATTGGTAATCATTTTCCAATGTTCCTTAGATTCAGGATCAGTTCCTGAGGATTGGAGAGTGGCTAATGTTATCCCACTTTTCAAGAAGGGAGGGAAGGAGAAAATGGAGAACTATCGCCCTGTTAGCCTAACGTCAGTCGTGGGGAAGATGCTTGAGTCCATTATTAAGGACTAAATAGTGGCATATCTTGATGGCAGTAATAGGATTAGGCCGAGCCAGCATGGATTTACCAAGGGCAAATCATGCTTGACTAATCTGTTGGAGTTTTTTGAAGGTGTAACAGGGATGTTAGACGAGGGTAAGCCAGTGGATGTTGTGTACCTAGATTTTCAGAAGGCATTCGATAAGGTGCCACATAGGAGATTGGTGAGTAAAATCAGAGCTCATGGCATTGGGGGCAGGGTTTCAACATGGATAGAAAACTGGTTGGCAGATAGAAAGCAAAGGGTAGCAGTGAATGGGTGTTTCTCGGACTGGCTGGAGGTGACTATTGGGGTACCACAGGGCTCTGTATTGGGACCACAGCTCTTTACGATTTATGTCAATGATTTAGATGAGGGCATTGAAAACTATATCAGCAAGTTTGCTGACGATACTAAACTGGGTGGCAGTGTGACATGCGAAGAGGACGTTAGGAGAATACAGGGAGACTTGGATAGGCTGGGTGAGTGGGCAGATACTTGGCAGATGTCATTCAATGTGAATAAATGTGAAGTTATCCACTTTGGAAGCAGGAACAAGAGGGCAGAGTATTTTCTGAACGGTGTAGAGTTAGGTAAGGGAGAAATGCAAAGAGACCTAGGAGTCCTAGTTCATCAGTCAATGAAGGTGAATGAGCAAGTGCAACAGGCAGTGAAGAGGGCAAATTTAATGTTGGCTTTTATTACAAGGGGAATTGAGTACAAGAGCAAGGATGTCCTTTTGCATTTGTACAGGGCCCTGGTGAGACCACACCTGGAATATTGTGTACAGTTTTGGTCTCCAGGTTTGAGGAAGGACATTCTGGCAATTGAGGAAGTGCAGCGTAGATTCACTAGGTTAATTCCTGGGATGGCAGGGCTGTCTTACGCAGAGAGATTGGAGAGATTGGGCTTGTACACGCTGGAATTGAGGAGATTGAGAGGGGATCTGATTGAAACGTTTAAGATAATTAAAGGATTTGATAGGATTGAGGCAGGAAATATGTTCCAGATGTTGGGAGAGTCCAGTACCAGAGGGCATGGATTGAGAATAAGAGGTCAGTTATTTAAAACAGAGTTGAGGAAGAGCTTCTTCTCCCAGAGAGTTGTGGAGGTGTGGAATGCACTGCCTCAGAAGACGGTGGAGGCCAATTCTCTGGATGCTTTCAAGAAGGAGCTAGATAGATATCTGAGAGAAATGATTAAATTAAAGACGGTACTTAAGGAGTCCATTTAGAATGTGCTGACACAGAAAAAATGTGCAAAGCAACTTGCAGGGCAACGTATAAACCAATTTGCAAAATCAGGATGAAACAATAGCTTGCTGATTAAAGAAGCGATACGGGTAACGGGAAGACATGCTTAACGGTTGAACAATAACGGTGTTAATGCGCTGAGGCTGATAAGTGGGCCAAAGGGTAATCACATTTGTAATTTTGTAATGAGATTAAGGAAGAATGTCTGCACCTCACATGGGTGCAACTCACAAAGTCGTAAACAAGTAGGGTATAAAAAACTGTGCAAAGTGTAATTCGGCACTCAATCTAGCAGGAGCTGGTTGGGTCCGACTCTGCAGACTCGAAAAATAAAGTTTACCGTTCTGCAAATTGCTGAGACTCAGTGTGTTTCTGACAACGTGGGGGCTCGTCCGGGATCCACACTCCGGCTGCGGTGGACACGAGGAAGGACATCGGAGACGGTGCACCCCGCCGAGTTTGGCGGTCCCTGACTCCTTGCTCGTCGCTCCAGCGCGGCTTGAGCGAGTGATATCTGGACAGCGCAGAGCGGTAAACGGGGAGAAGGGAAGTCCCCAGGACGCACCGGGTAAGTGCCTACTATTATAGTAGAAGGGTGCGGGAATAAGTAAGGACGGAGAAGACCGGGATCGCTACCCGGGGGTCCTCCTGATAAAAGTCCTTGGGACGCACCGGGTAAAGTGCCTACTGTTGCAGTAGAAGGGTGCGGGATTAAGTAAGAACGGAATAAGATGGGAGGGGGTGGCTCTAAAAAGAAAGAGGAAACGGAAAGACCGGGACCATACCCGGGGGTTCCTCCTGATAGCCCCCTCGGTAGAATGTTTGAGAATTGGGGATGTGGAAGACTAAAAGGGAAACAAAAGAAAAAAATTATACAGTACTGTTTAATTTGGTCGAAACAGCCGATAGAAAAACCTGCGGTCTGGTGGCCGCGGCTTGGGTCTGAGGAGGATTGGGTACGACAAGCCTTAAACATTTACGTTAATTCAAAACCAAATGTAAAACCGGAAGAAATTGCTTATGCTTTTTGTTGGGCTCCCTGGCCAGGAGTAACAACAAAGAGTTTTAAATTGGGCATTAAAGGGGAGCGGAAGTGGGACCTACTCGATCATTTACCCCCTCCCTATGTCCAGCCTTCTGCGCCCCTTGCGGGAGCAGAGGGAGGACGTGAAGAAAGTGAAAAAACAGAAGAAATAGACCCGGAGAGGGAAGAGAGGGATGTTAGGGAAAAAGCAAAAGCAAGGATCGAAACAAGGAATGTGACAGGAGCAGATAAGAAAAAGAAAGACGAATTAAAAAAGGAAGAGGTACAGCTGTGTCCCCTTCGAGAGGTTCCAATGGGAGGAGAACGGGGAGGAACAGGATTTGTAAACGTCCCTCTGACAAGTACCGAAGTACGAGGATTTAAGAAAGATATGAAAACTTTATTAGAAGATCCAATGGGACTGGCAGAACAGTTGGATCAATTCTTAGGACCTAATGTTTACACTTGGGAAGAAATGCATGCGATTATGGGAACGCTATTTTCTGCACAAGAGAGGCAAATGATACGACAAGCTGCAATATCAATTTGGGGAAGGGAACAGCCGAATGAGTTACCGGGGGACCAGAAATTTCCAGTAAACGACCCACAGTGGGACAAACAAGCAGAAGAGAGAAGACGGCAATATCCCATTGCCATGGAAGGGAGGAGGGGATTACAACCTGTAATTGAGACATTAGTATCAGATGGACTCCTGGAAGAATGTATGTCACCCTTTAATACCCCCATCCTACCGGTCCGAAAGCCCGACGGCACGTATCGAATGGTTCAAGATCTGAGAGGCTTAAATGCGGTAGTCCAAACACGATACCCGGTAGTGCCTAACCCCTATACATTAATGAGCAAAATACCTCCTGAACATGAATGGTTCAGTGTAATAGATCTAAAAGATGCCTTTTGGAGTTGCCCGTTGGAGGAAGGTAGCCGAGATATGTTCGCATTTGAATGGGAAAATCCCTTCACTGGGCGGAAGAAGCAACTCCGGTGGACCGTCTTGCCCCAAGGGTTCACGGAGTCCCCAAACCTATTCGAACAGGTACTGGAGCAAGTATTGGCTGGATTCCATTGTACCGAAAAGAACCAACTATTACAGTATGTCGATGACCTACTACTATCGGGACCAGCAGAGGAGGTAGTGCGAGACGATACTATAAGACTCTTGAATTACCTAGGAGAAAAAGGATTGCGGGTGTCCAAGAAGAAACTGCAATTTGTCGAGAAGGAAATAGCATATCTCGGACACAGAGTCAGTAAAGGGCACCGCCAAATAACCCCAGAAAGAATAGCGGGAATAACTAAAATACCGCTTCCCAGGACAAAGAAGGAAATAAGACAATTTCTGGGCTTAGTGGGCTATTGCCGGATTTGGATAGAGAATTATACCCCCCTGGTGAAGTTTATGTACGACAAATTGGCAAAGGAAGACCGGGGAATAATCAGCTGGACCGAAGAAGAAGAACAGAAGTTCAGGAAAATAAAAGGGCAACTAATTCGGGCCCCGGTATTAACACTGCCAGCACTGGAAAAGCCCTTTCAGCTGTATGCAACAAACAATGAAGGAACTGCGTTAGGAGTACTAACCCAAGAAAAAGGAGGAAAGCGGCAACCTGTGGCCTTTTTATCAAAAATGTTAGACCCGGTATCCCGGGGATGGCCGACGTGCATACAAGCTGTAGCGGCAGCAGCCGTACTAGTAGAAGCAGCACGGAAATTAACCTTTGGGGGAAGAATGACGGTGTATACCCCGCACTCCGTTAGCACCCTCTTAGCCCAAAAAGCTCAGCGGTGGTTGACGGACTCTTGCATACTGAAATACGAAACCATTCTGATGGTCGGGGATGATTTAAGCTTTGAAAAGAACAATAGTTGTAACCCGGCACAGTTCTTATACGGGGAATCAACAGGGGAGGAAACCGAGCATAACTGCGTGGAGCTAACAGACCTTCAGACAAAAAGTAGGGAAGATCTACAAGAAGTTCCCCTAATTGAAGGCGAGGAACTATATATCGACGGCTCCTCCAGATGCATCAATGGGGTACGACACAGTGGATATGCTATTATAAACGGGAGGACTAGGGAGACGGTGGAGTCCGGCCGGCTCCTGGGTAATTGGTCAGCCCAGTCTTGTGAACTATATGCCTTGCAGAGGGGACTGCAACTGTTAAGAAACAAAATAGGCACTATATACACCGATTCTAAGTATGCCTATGGAGTGGTACACACCTTCGGAAAGATTTGGAAAGAACGGGGGTTGATAACAGCCAGGGGAAGGGAATTAGCTCACGAACAAATGATAAGCATGACTCTGGAAGCCCTAACATTACCTCAAGAAATTGCAGTGGTTCACGTTCCAGGACATCAACGAGGAACAGCCCCAGAAGCAATAGGAAACCGGCTCGCAGATGAAGAAGCCAAACGGGCAGCAATGGAAAAAACGGTCCGACTTCTAACCCTGATACCAATAAGGGAAGGGCTTAACAAACTACCAGTCTTCACCCAAGTAGAAATAGACGCTATGAGCCAGCTGGGAGCCTGACAAACATCAGAAGGCGAGTGGAAGACCCCGACGGACGGCAAGTACTGAATAAGGAAGTAACTCGTCATATACTGCAACAACTACACCAACAAAGCCATTGGGGAATGCAAGCTATGTGCGACACTATCCTAAGGGACTATGTTTGTAAAGGGATATTCACACTAGCTCAACAGGAGGTGTGGGGCTGTTACACCTGCCAAAAGGTAAACAAGAAAATGATGCGTGCCACCCATAAGGAGGGACAAACGCTAGCCGTCCGACCGTTCCATCGGATCCAAATAGACTTTACGGAACTACCACAAGTTCAGAGATGGAAGTACCTGTTAGTAATTGTGGATCACTTCACTCGGTGGGTGGAAGCATTCCCAACCACTAAAGCGGACGCCCCTACAGTGGCACGGATCCTATTAGAAAATATAGTCCCGAGATATGGAATAATGGGGTCTATTGATTCAGATAGGGGAACACACTTTGCCTCAAAAACACACCAGCTAATCTGTGACGCCTTAGGAATCCAGTGGAAGCTGCACACCCCCTGGCACCCTCAGAGCTCAGGAAGAGTTGAGAGGATGAACAGTACTTTGAAGACGCAATTGACAAAACTAATGATGGAAACCAAGCTACCCTGGACCAAGTGTCTACCCCTGGCCCTACTAAGAATCCGCACGGCTCCTCGAAAAGATATAGGAGTATCCCCTTATGAAATGTTGTTTGGCCTTCCATATTGGAACAAGGTGGAGGGCTATCCTTCCCTGCAAGGGGGAGATGTCTTTGTAAGGGACTATTTACAGGCACTGTCTCGTTCTTTTGCAGAATTGCGCAGGAAGGGGTTACTCGCACAAACCCCACCTCTGGACTTCGCACTCCACCGAACTCAGCCCGGTGACTGGGTCCTGATTAAGACCTGGAAGCCAGAGAAGTTACAGCCGCAGTGGGAAGGCCCATTCCAGGTGCTACTGACCACCGAAGCCGCAGTAAGGACAAAAGAAAAAGGGTGGACCCACGCCGCGAGAATCAAGGGACCCGTAAAGCCCGAAGAAGGTGCAGAATGGACTTGCGTCCAGGGAGAAGACCCGATGGTGCTAAAGGTCAAAAGACGGACAGAATGAACTTTGGGACTGTAATGTATATACTGCTATTGTTGAGAAGCGCTGAAGGGGGATGTGATAAGTGCAGGACGACGGTAAGGGTGGGCATGACGGTTTTTCCAGGGTCCTTTGTATCACACTCGCATGTAAACGAGAAATGTTATGACTACAACAAAAAGGAGGAGTATGTGGAAAGTTTAATCTAACCAACTGCTGCTTAAAGATAGATGACAACGGAAAGGTGGTTCAAAAAATATCAGATAAAATAAGGAAACTGGCCCACGTGCCGGTACAGACCTGGAAGCCGCTGGGGTATTGGGACTGGCTGGACGGATGGTTGAAAGGAGGCTGGTGGCGAACCTCTTTAGGGGTTATAGGAGGGGGATTGATGGTCCTCCTTCTGCTACCATGTCTGATCCCCTGCTTGCGGGAGCTAGTAGCTCGGGTAGCAAGACAAGTCATGCAACCAGGGGCCCCAGCTGATCCTGTTCAGGTACTCCTACAAAGGGAAATAGAGCTAGAGGAAGAAGCCTATGTAAACCCGTGGCAAAAGCCCAACTGATAGCACATTCTAAAAAGAAAAAGGGTGGATTGAGAGAAATGATTAAATTAAAGACGGTACTTAAGGAGTCCATTTAGAATGTGCTGACACAGAAAGAACGTGCAAAGCAACTTGCAGGGCAACGTATAAACCAATTTGCAAAATCAGGATGAAACAATAGCTTGCTGATTAAAGAAGCGATACGGGTAACGGGAAGACATGCTTAACGGTTGAACAATAACGGTGTTAATGCGCTGAGGCTGATAAGTGGGCCAAAGGGTAATCACATTTGTAATTTTGTAATGAGATTAAGGAAGAATGTCTGCACCTCACATGGGTGCAACTCACAAAGTCGTAAACAAGTAGGGTATAAAAAACTGTGCAAAGTGTAATTCGGCACTCAATCTAGCAGGAGCTGGTTGGGTCCGACTCTGCAGACTCGAAAAATAAAGTTTATCGTTCTGCAAATTGCTGAGACTCAGTGTGTTTCTGACAATATCTGATGGATAGGGGAATCAAGGGATTTGGGAACAAGGCAGGGACTGGGTATTGATAGTGAATGATCAGCCATGATCTCAGAATGGCGGTGCAGACTCGAGGGGCCGAATGGTCTACTTCTGCACCTATTGTCTATTGAAGGGGGGCCAAGCAGAACCCGGAAGGCTTGTGGAGCATGGAAGACGGTTTGTTGGTAGCGCCCACCCCTCTACTGACGATTCTGACTTCAGAAGCGCATGGGATTGACCATTGTGCAAGGGGGGAAGTGATAAAGAAAATAAAGGATGGTTTTTGGTCACCTTATTTACAGGCTTCAGTGGACTTTGTCTTGTCACAGTGCGAGGTATGCGCACAGAATGCAGGGTTCGGACATCAGTTATTTGACTGGTTAGAAAGTAGACTCGGAGGATGGGGAGCATGGCTGACTAAAATGGCAATAACTATCACTATTGTATTATTGAGCTGTGTGCTTGTGCTGTGCTGTTTTCTTCCTTGTCTCAAGTCTCTTGTAGTGCGTGCTGCAACCAAACAATTTCCGATGCTGGTGGCAATTACTGAAGCAAGCTTAGTGGAGAAAGAAACACTGAAAATGTATCAGCCTACAACACCTGCAGGATGAACAAGAGCAAAACAACAGTGTGGGAGTAGATTGTAAGGGCTTCTGAGTTTTTTTCCCCGTCTCAGGTACAAAGGGACAGGTTTTTGGCTCAGCGGCCCAAGGTGTAACAGGAAGAGAATACTTTGTGGTCTTGGTGCAGAAAGTTATAGTTTAACCTGAGATTTGGGAATAAGTGCTTGAGTTTATTGGGGCTTTTGTGCACGGACTCTTTGTCTCCTTTCTCTGTTTAAAGGGGGGATATATTGGAGTATAAAAGTTGCATTGTTTGCTGTGTAACAAAAACTATGTAGTCAGCTTTGAGTTTGCTATTTGCTATGCACGTATCCAATTTAGTAGGAGAATGGAATCTTAAGAATGTAGAAGAAAATGGGGTGTTAATGAGAGGCTAGCTAAGAGATGTAGATTATAATCGTGTGTTAATGAGAAGTAGCTAAAAGATGTAGATTAGAACAGGATTAAGTCAATGGGTAGAAACAATAGTGGTGGATGTACTTGTGATACGCAACTGTAGACCTATTGGATATGCTAATGCAACTAAACCAGGAGATTGCTATAAAAAAATACTATCTACAAGGATTGGTGGGCATTTGGTGACTAGCTCAATGACTGTCTCAGCTTTGATTTGCAAAGTAAAGTTTAATACTTCTTGATGAATCTTCTGCGTCCCCTGGTCGTTTGTGGGGCACGAGAAACCACAACAGATGAAGCATGGGGCACAGTGCGTGCAGCTGATACACTCAATCCAACACTCAGTGAGTGTTAAGCCAGGATGGACATTGCTAGCCCAAAGGTTAATAT
The DNA here is from genome assembly GCF_030144855.1 of Hypanus sabinus. Taxonomy (NCBI): domain Eukaryota; kingdom Metazoa; phylum Chordata; class Chondrichthyes; order Myliobatiformes; family Dasyatidae; genus Hypanus; species Hypanus sabinus. Next base: position 26,829,642 of record NC_082721.1, read on the forward strand.
AATGAGCCAATTGCAATGCAGTTTTTATTTTACAACCAAAATTGCATAAGAAACTGAGCAAAAATCACCAGCAGAGAGTGGGTTAACAGAGAGTGTCTACTCACAATAGAGTCAGCGTCGGGAGAGCCCCTGCAACAGGAGGAAAGACCAGGGTTACTGATGGAAATCAACACAGGCAGATCACAGTCAAACCCACTATTCCCCCTCCCATTGCACAAGCATTCCGTAAAAAGTATTTGTTGCATGCTGGGTAAAAAGTTACAGCCATTAAGAGCCCAGAGGCATTCTGGGTAGAAGGCCAAATTGGAGACTGACTTTAAAATGCTGAAAGAATGACTTTTAATATAAACACAGGAGAATCTGCAGATGATAGAAATCCAGAGCAAAACACCACTAAATACTGGAGGAACTCAGCAGGTCTGGCAGCATCTACGGAAATTAATTGACAGTTGACATTTTAGGCCAAGACCCTTCATACATGTGTGTTGATTGTGAATATACTTATTTTACTCAGGCATTGACAAATGTCAGCCCAGCTACCAAAAGCAGCACAATTGTACACGATGAGACTATTGACAAAGGAAATGCAGGTCTGGTCAGATATAATTTTATTTATTCGCTTTCTAGGGAGCATCAGGCAGGCCAGCATTTATTACCCATTGTAAATGCCCTTGATGAAAATGGTGAGAGACAACCTTGAACAACTGCAGACCTTCTGGTGAAATGTAATTGTAAAGGAAGCACCACAGTGCCTCTACTTCCCCAGGAATCCATGGAGGGTCAACAAGTCACCAAAAACCCTGGCAAGCGTCTATAGACGTGCGGTGGAAAGTGTGCTGACTGGCTGCATTACGGCCTGGTACGGGAACACCAATGCCTTTGAGTGGAAAATCCTACAAAAGGTTGTGGATTCGGCGCAGTACGTTACGGGTAAAGCCCTCCCAACCGTTGAGCACATCTACATGAAATATTGCTGTAGAAAAGCATTATCCATCCTCAAAGATCCTCACCACCCGGTCCATGCTCTTTCCTTGCTTCTGCCATCAGGTAGAGGGTACAGGAGCCTCAGGACTCGCACCGCCAGGTATAAAGTGCGATAACTACTCTCATTCTATGTCTGGTGTTCCCACAACTGATGGTCTCACTTTAAGGAATCTCTTTCAGTTTTTCCATGCTCTTGTTATTTATTGCCATTTATTAATATTTGCATTTGCAGTTTGTTGTTCTATAGTTACTGTTCTATAGGTTTGCTGAGTATGCCCACAGGAAAAAGATGTTGTATGGAGTGACATGTATGTACCCTGATAATAAATTTTACTTTGAGCTTTGGGTTCCCACAGTGATTTTGCAGAGAGGATTCTGGGATTTAGACTTATTGACAATGAAGGGCAAAATTCCAAATCAAGATGGTACATAACTTGGAGGGAAGCTGCAGGTGGTGGTACCCACCCCCACCATCAAGTACCTAAGTACCTGTTACACTCCTTGTGTCGGTCCTGGAGGGTACGGGTTTGGGAGGTGCTGTCAGAGCAGCTTTGGTGAGTAACTGATGCATTTTATAGATGCAGCCAATGTGGGGTTTGAAATGTATTTATAGAATCATCAGAGAGAAAAGCATGTTTTTATTCCCCTCCTCTTAGTTGTCTTTATTTTGGACTAAAAGTTTGTACCAGTTGACAGAGTAAATGCTCTTTTGGTGGTGGAAATTAAACACCAATGCTGGACCTTCGGGAGGGATATTAACTCAGCCTGGAGACTAAACCTTTAACAGGTGAAAGGGGGATCAACGCTGACCCTAGCTAACAGTAGATAAAACAGCTTAAAACCCCTTCTCAACATAGCCAACTATAACTCGAGTGCATATTAACTAGTACAGACTATTTAAAACAATTACTCTTGGCCATAATGGTGTCAGGAAAAATCATTGCCACCCAAATCATTATACAATTGTTGCACAAATCTTCCCCTCCTCTCCAGTCTCCCCAACTGCAACCACTCAGCCCACCCCAACTGTTTCCACATCTCAGCCGCTCATCTCCCCCTTGCCTAATTGCAGCCTTGGCTAACACACAGCCTCTGATCTGGACCCGATGGATCGCCATTGGCTTTAAAGAGGGACTCTCCATTGGGCAAGTCTGGAACGAGGAGAGGTGCTGGGGATGAGGGGGTGGAGGTAGGAAGAGGGGGGGGAAATGACCTCAAAGTTAAAAGCACGGCACTCAAAGCATTTCAAAGAGCTGGGGCTCTTCTTCCCGAGAAGCTGCGGGTGCTGATGCTTTGAAGACGTTTTTGTTTGGGCTCGGGAGGAAACTGAGCACAAGGCAGGGGAAATGCATTGAGCTCGGGGTAAAACGTGGGAGCGGATGGAATGTGGGGGCAGGTACAAGACAAAGAGAATCTCAGGTGGACGTGGAAAGGGTTGGAACTGGCTGCATCACCTTGCCACACGCTGGAGTGTTTTTGGGAGGCGGCTAGAATGGGACCAAAGAACCACTCACGTGGAGTCCGTGTCCTTCTCCCTCTTGCTGAGGCCTGGGATCACAAATGATTTCCTTTTGGTTTTCTTTGACGCTGTGTCGAGAGAGGAAAAGAAAAGGCAATATTCTCTGTAACCAGTAACTGAAGTGAACAAACCCCTTCACTACATGCTCTGGAAGACAGGGTACTAACCACCGCAGCTAACTCACGCTTCGGTCAAGTGATCTCACCAGTAAATTTGGTCCCCAGACCGGGACAGTCTTTAGGATGCCCCGTCCAGCTGATTCCAGTTGGGTGGTGGGACAGTTTTTAACAAACAACCTTTCAAACCTGGGAATAGGGAGCAGGAGGAAGGGGTAAGCAGAATTCCTACACCAGCCACTGCATGGGTGTTACCTCGTGGAGTGCATGTCTGTGAGAAAGAGGGCCACCAGAAACATGAGAGGGGGAGAAAAAAAACACAGAAGGGTAAAGCGTGGGGGTGGGTGAACCTCAACTATAATTGTGCCTTGAAATGTTATTCTCAGAGCAGGGAGAGTGGGTGCTTTCAGGATGGGTACGGATCGTGGAAGGGAGATCGCTCGTGGCAATCTCTTTGAGCTGACCTCACATTACCTACTGCAGACCAATAGGTTGCTTACTTCCTGGTGCTAATGTGCTGGTGGTTTTGTGCACCAAGGAATAGCAACACAATGAGAGGCAACTCACCTTCCAGCACCACTTCTGGGTTACACTCCTCAAACTCAACGGGCCCTGGAACAGGGAGCAGAGGTAGATCTTAGACTGAAGAGCAACTCTCGCTGCAACAGAACCACACTAAAAAGTAGCATTTCTACCCTTCACAACAATCCCTCTACCTCCTGCCCAGAGGAAACAGCCCACTAGCCATCTCCTGTCCACCACAATCAATACAACATCGTCAGCTTCCTTTGGGTAGTCCCCCCGCCCCCCACAAAACACTCACCACCCCAGGCAGAGGACCAAGCACTCATTACCTGGCTTCTCCTTGCCAGTGCCTTTGGTCAGGGAATATTTCTGGATCAGGTCCTGCACTCCGATATTCTCTGCATTCTGTTTGAACTCTTCATGGACCTGAACAAGGAAGTAGAGGCGGTAGAGTGAACAGCATTCACCTCAGCAGCTTTCCAAAGTTTCTCCAGTGGCTCCAGAGCTGTGACCTCTTCCACCAGAAGGACAATGCAGCGGGCAGGGACGTCAACAGTTCCACACCCACCTCTAACTCAAGCACCATCTCTGTTTGGAAACACTGGCACTCTTTCAGGTCCATGTCCTTGAATTATCAACTCAATAGCCATGAGGACTGCAGCAGTTTGATAAGACAGCAACCTTTTCTTGTGCGCTGCATCGGATCCAGAGTAGCAACTATTGCATTCTGCTTATGTACCGGAAACGACATTTAACACTTGCACAAGGGGAAATATGGGTGGGCAATTATCACTGGACTTGCCAGCGAAGCTCACACCCTGAAAATGAGAGAAAAATAAAACCCTAACCGTGTAACAGACTCTGAATGCCCTCCTGTTGTTGGTTGGCTCCATACCCAAATTTAACACTTTCCTCTTCAATGCTTGGAGCAGGATGTCAAATGATGGGGAACCCTGGCCAAAAGCATATTCTTACAATGTGATACAGCAGGATAGTCAACCGTCAGAGCTTTACCTTGGTCACCCTCTGGACACTTGGAACCCAACATGAAACTGGAATCCTAGACACCTAGAACAACAAACCAAGCTCAACCTATGATGGGATTCATGTTAACTCTCCACAGATACAATCAGTGACACACTGAAGGCAGAGAAGGACACCAGGGCAGCAAGCCCAGTAAAACCAACTCACAAAACCTATTTGAAAAACCCAGGTCAAGTAGAGCAAGCCCTGTCAATGGATCAACACAAGATTCTCAATAGTTGAGGCTCTTCTCTCAACCATCCTACTCAAGCTTCCTCACAAATATTTTGATTGATCTCCATCTCTGCATCAAATTGGGTGTGAAGGCCGCTTGCTTTTAGCTTTTATCTGGCTTAAGGGCTATTCCTCCAAACGGCAAAGATTCCTCCCAATTCTCTTCATTAAATATTACAATCAACTTTCCTCTTCCTATGTTGTATTTTATTCACCAACATGCATTTAAATTATACATAATATAAACTTGAGTGCATCAGGAGCATAGCAGCTATTGGCCGTGTAATTGAAAATGAGGAACTGGAAACCATTCAACTCTCAAGGCTTATTCCATCATCCAATTAGATCAGGGACGATCTACACCTCATCTTCAAACAAGTCCCTAACAAATTGACAGCAGGATAAATATTTAAAACTTTTCATTTGAGCTCCAGTTTTAGCATCAACTTTGGGATGAGTTTTAACATTTCCATCATCCTTTGTGTGAAAAAGTGCTTCCCAACATCACCTCTGCATGGTCTAGCTAATTAAGGATCCAGGCTTCTCCTACTGAATGGATGTGCAATAGATAGTGGTGGTGACAGGATTAACCACAACCTCTACAAATAAATATAGTGATGGAAATTGTCCCTTTGTCCATCCTATTGATTTTTTTTTATTTGATCCAATTAAATAAAATGGAGAGGGGTAGAGATAGGGAAATGCAAGCAAGCTTTTTGCTCTGAGGTTCGGTGGGACTATAACCAGAGGTCATGGGTTGAGGGTGAAAGGTAAAATGTTTAAGGGGAACATGAGGGGAAACTTCTTCACTCACAAGGTTGTGAGAGTGTGGAACAAGCTGCCAGCATAAGTGCTGCATGCAAGTTTGATTTTAACATTTAAGAGAAGTTTGGATACATACATGGATGGGAGGGGTTTGGAGGGCTATGGTTTCGGTGCAGGTCAATAGGAGCAGGTGGTTTAAATGATTCAGCATGGATTAGATGGGCTGAAGGGCCTGTTTCTATTCTGTACTTTTCTTTGACTTTATAACTCTATCACCCTTAAATTATTTGCATTCAGGGAATTACTAAATTGGTCTAGGTAACATCTCCTCATGACTTAACTTTTTCAGTTCCTTTATCATTTTTCACACTTTCAAAGGTCAGAGTGAATGAAAGAACTCTCTGCTCACCTGACCGAGTTGCACATGTGTGTCTTCAATGGAGTTGGAGTAGGATTTGATCAGCACCTTCATGTGTCTCAGGTGATTCTCCTCAATTCGCTGGAACTTCTGCCAAATTAGCAGTTTGAAACATCAGGGATAAAATAGTTGACAAGTTTCCCAAGTGTCAGACCCAACCCTAGTGAGAGTCTGCCCCTCATTAACTATGTTCTATGTTCAATTAAGATGGAGGGTTATATGGGAGGCAGGGTTTAAAGGTCGGCACAACATTGTGGGCTGAATGGCCTGTACTGTGCTGTATTGTTCTATGTTCCATTAACCCTTTGATATCCAAATCTTTGCATGGTGACCAGCAAGGTGCACATTCACCAAACACTCCCCCTGAAATCTGCACCTATTTCACTTCACATCCTCCCCGAGCAGTTTCTAAATTTTGCACATACAATATTACGGGCCTCTGTGTGAGCAGCTAAATTCCTCTGAGAAATGCCATGGCACTGCTCTTCCGGATATTTTTCATTTTCAATCCAGTCTCGTTTGGTTACATAATGTGAATCCATTGCTGGGGGCAGGACCCGAGAACAGTGCAAGTCCTTGTACTGTGCATTGCTAGTACAAACAGATCTTCCTCCTCACTCACAGACCTATTATTTAGTGAATGTTCTCTGAACTCAGCTAGGCACCGACGCAGGAATTGTGTTACAGACTCTCATTAATTCAAGGATGCTATGTGTGATAGTCTGAGATGCACAAACTCTTTCATCAAGAAGGAAAACAGATGATGGAGACTCCACAGTTTACAGAAACACCTCCAAATTCTGCTCTAGTGCCAAATGAGGTTCAGTGAGAAGCACTCTCTTCTCAGAGTCAGACATTCTGGGATCAAATCCCGTTCTTGAAGATGGAAGAAGCCAAGACTGATACTCGCAATGCTGCACTGAGGGGGGGACAGCAGATGAAGAGAATGAGGAATTAGTCGGAGGTTTTATTGCTTCCCTAACCAATCGTCAACGCTCTCTTGGCCGCTACTCCAAAGAGAAGCAAGGGAGACCTCCTGTGCCTGGCCAACATCATAAAAGCAGATTATCTGGTCATTATCTTATCACTGTTTGTGAGAGGCTCAGTGCACCATCTGGCCATTCCATTTCCTATTTACAAGAGTGAACTTATAGTAAAACTCCAAACATCCGGCATCTGATAAGTGTTGACATTCCTGGATATGAGCCAGGGTCAAGGGAATAAATCGGGTATGTGGCCAGGGCTGCTTGTCCACAGAACTCTGGGGGTGAGATCGGGGTCCAGAACACCGGGTTTCAGGAACACAGGCAAGTTTACGGCTTGGGTTGGGGTCTGGAATGCCTGATAGTTCCCGCTTGATTTAAACCCGTGGGTTCACTGGAAAACACATTTTGTTACTCTGTAACATGTTAATAAATAAAAAGTGGAAGTGTGTCTGGCAATGTAAAACATCAAGTGTTCTGAAAAATCTGACTTTCCAGCATTAGCAGTGCCCCAGGGACAATGGGAATTTGCCTGTGTTTCTGAAGTTGCTCATCAATCTTTGGGTATTCGGGACATCCTGAGACCAAAGGCACAGTGGAAATGCAAGTTACTGTTCCATTTTCTCTCCACCCGAAATCTAGTCTGCACACCCGTTTCCTCCCTCACAGGCTCAAAGGCAAATCTATCAGGCAGTTCCAGTAGCATGTAAGCTCAAACCTGGGCAGCCTCCGCCATCTTCTGCTGATAATCAGATCTTGCACAGTGATATTTCTCAATGCTGGCCTTGTAGGACGTTGCAGCTTTCTTGGATTTGAGTTCTGCCTGTGGGAAGGAGTCAAGTTCTGTCATAAGTACTGTGCACACCCTTAAAGCATTCAGGTAGTAGGTAAAACAACCCAGGGTCACAAAAGAAATTAAAGATGGTTTTAAATTTAAGAAAAAGCTTCATACACTTGACAGAAGAAGCCTGGATTTTGGGAACATTTTAGAATTTAGCGAAAGATGACTGAAAAATTTGACAAAGGAAAGGGAATGTTAAAGTAAATTAATGAGAACAGGAAAAAAATACAATCTATGGATACTGTATATAAAAAGCAAAGGCTAGTGTGAGCAAGTGTGACTGCTTAAAAGATGGACAGGTGCATTTATCACGGGAATGTTAAAGTAAATTAGTGAGAGTGGAAAAAAAGAATATAATCTATGGAAAGGCTAGCGTGAGCAAATGTGGATTCTTAAAAGATGGAACAGGCGCATTTATCATAAGGAATCAGGAAATGGCAAAGGAATTAAATAATACTTCATGTCCATCTTTACTGAAGAAATATAAAAACAACCAAGAATAAAGGAACAAAGAAGAAATAAAAATAGTTGTCAAAAAAAGAGTTAAAGTGCCTATTAACTCTGCAATGATCTACATCTCAGAGCTCTGAAAGAAGCGGCTTCAGAGACAGCGGATCTCTGGTTATGACCCTCTAAATTACCATTGATTTAGGAAGTAGCAAAGTTGGCTTTACTGAAAGAAAGAGGAAAGGGAGAAAATGGGACCTTTGATCAGCAATTGTGAAAATTCTGGAATCTATAAAGGATTTGAGATCAAGACATTTAGAAAATTTATAGGTGGGACAAAGTCACTATGGGTTTAGGAAAGGGAAAAAGTCTTTGTTTAACTATTGGAGTTCTTAATGAATGTATTGAGCAGAGTGGGTAAGCGGGAAATCAGCAAGTATGGTGTATTTTATTTTTCTGAGGCTGATGAACAAGGTGAAAGTAGAATAAATTTTGAGTAATATACTATATTAATGTGGACTACAAGCAGGTTTAACAATTAGGGGAGAAAAGCAGCAATGTAGCCTCAGGTTGTCAGGCTGTGACTAGTGGAATACTGAATATGTGGACCCAGGTCTCAAAAGAAGTTAAAGGTAGTCTTAATTTTAAGAAAAAGTCTTATACAGTTTAACAGAAGAAGTGGGAGCATTTTGGAATTTAGCAAAAGATGACTGTAATAGCATCGGTTAGCATGACACTCTTACAGCTTGGGGTGTTCAAACTTCAGAGTTCAATTCCAGAGGTCTACACCTGGTGTATCGTGCACAGTTCGTATTCCTTAAAAAAGGGCAAGAGGATATGTGTACTGAGGAGGGAACACAATGGAGGGCCACTAAGCTTAATCCAGGGATGAAAGGTCTACCCTGTGTGTCAGAGATCAAGTAGGCCTCTAATCTTACTAGCTTAGAAGAATGTGAAGCGACGTCATTGAAACGAACAAAACAGACGGCTCAGAGGAACAGACAAGGGAAGGACGATCCTTCCCCAACACCCCCACCCCCAGCCGAGGAGACAAACATCAGGGTTCTCAGATTGGGCACCACGGTAGCATCATGGTTAACACAACGCTATTAAAGCTGGGAGCAGAGTTCGGAGTTCAAGTCTGGCATCCTCTGTAAGGAAGCTTGTATGTTCCTTCCTGTGTGTGTGTGGGTTTCTTCTGGGTGCTCTGATCATCTCCCAGAGTCTGAAGGCGTACTGGTTAATAGGCTAACTGTTCACTGTAAATTGTCCAGTGATTAGGCCAGGGTTAGTTTGATAGGCTGCTGGGCAGCGTGACTCGTTGGGCCGGCAGGGCCTGTTTGCACTGTGTCTCCACTTGGCGGGGGGGGGGGGGGGGTGAATCTTTGGAAACTTCTACCCTGGAAGGCTCGGTTACTCATCTAATTTGAAACAGATCGATAGATTTTGCGAATATTATACAGATTAACGGATATGGGGTTAGCGCAGCTCATCAACTATTTTGCATGGCAGAGCAGAATGATCCGATTTCTTACAATCCACATTCTTACCACGACATGGAGAGACTGGATCGGGACGGGGGGGCGGGGAGGCTGCGATAAGGGCAGACTCGGAGAAGCCATGCCCTTGGTGCCAAAGGAATCAGCTGATTGTTCAGTGCAGATGTCCTCTCGCCCTTATCTTTAGATCTTTAAGTGGATATATTGACTGATTGGCTGATGTTGACTTAAAAATGAGCCATGTTGCCACTGTTTATATACAGAACATGGTTTATAAAACTCTCAATACTGTACAGCTCAAGGCATCTCCTCAGACCCAGGATTAACTCAGTGACGTCCTCACAATCAGTCAATCTGTCAAGCCAATATTGCCATGTGACATAAGCCATACAAACAATTCTAACCCAGACACAGATCCATAATGTTAATTGGTAATTAACCCATTCAGCACCCTGCTCCTGCCTACCCTCCTTTCCCATTAAAAGCAAAACTGAGAAATTCTGGGCCTCAGCATCGGTCACCTTATCAATTTCCTTCTGAGACGCTTTGTCCTTTTTCAGCCGGTCCCATTCCAGCCACTTGCTGTGATAATTGTCCTTGCATTTCTGTAGGAGCTGGACACTGGACTGAACGTTCTGGACTGCTTCCAGTGTGCCCGACACCTCCTCCTTTGTCTGGGAGAAAAGAGGGACATGGCTCACAATATATCTAATCTTTTCATAACACTCAAAATGCCAGTGTCTAATATTGATGATTGGGATGCTCGTAAAATAAAGAGCTGGTCACAAAAATCAAATCCTCACACCCAACCCGAAAGCAAATGGAAAGGACGATTCAAGGGCACAAGTGATAGCTCTGCTTCCTCACTGCACCAATGCACCAGCTTTGATCCCGACAGCCGGCGCCGTCTCTGTGGGATTTTGCTTGTTCACCCCTGATGCTGCACCTTTCTCCCACAGCGCAAGGAAGAGCATCCGGTTGATTAAATCAGTCATTGTACAATCACTCCGGGTGAGTGGTGGTACCCGATTTGATGGACATGCCAGAGGGAATAGTTCACAAGGGAGTAAGTAAAGGGGGAAATGTTTTTTGTGAGCCAGTACAGACTAAATGGCCAAATGGCCTTTTGTGTGGTAAGGGAATGTGAAGTATAAATGAGAGAATTCAGGAGAGTTTGTTTGGGATGGTGTGTGGAGCAAAGCAAGAGTTAAACCGAACAGAGCGCGGACGCTTCCTCTGTGTTAAGGCTCAGTTGGGGAACTGGTCAACATGATCAGCTGACAGAGACAGTGTGCAGACAAAGTGCAAACACTCAGGCCAAACATGGTCCTTAAAAGCCTTCAAAACTCTTGTACAGCCTTTCTCCTCAAGCATGGGAACCGAGGTCACTGAGCATACCAAGATAAAGATGCAAATGAAGGATTCACAGGCAACTCCTACTCTTGATCTGTTATTTTATCAGTTCTCAAGTATTATTGGCCTTTAGCATGTGGATTTAATTGGCTATTAACTCCTGGAATGTGTATTGTGATTGGTACTTAAATATGCAAATGACAGAATTTAGAAGTGCTTGAAGGTTCTATTGGATCAATATTTACACACAACAAATCAATTTCTGTATTAAAATAGCATGTCTTTGTTCAGACCTGAGAGCAGTGCGGTGATAGGGGCTGGGCTGTTCTTGTGCACAAGTAACAAAGTGTGATTGAGGAACAAGGGCAGAGTTCAGCCCATCGGCGACGGCAGGTGAGTGTGGAAGGGTCCAGAGAGTGGGGTGAAAGAGAGAAATTGGGGATGACAGTGATGGGAAGAAAGCCAATGCTCTGGCCTACCTTCCTGTGCACTTTGACCTGCTCCTCGTTGAATCGATTCATCTCTTTAATCAAATCGTGGAGTTTCCTCGCCAGCTCCAGGTGGCACAGCGCTAACTTGTCGACTGAAATCCGAAACACCTCCCACATCGGAGCAAAAGTCCTGGAAAAATCTGCAGAATTACTATCTCAACTGCACCTGGATGGGCGCAGTCACAGTCCATGTTCTTTGGCTGGGAAGCACCACAAGGCCATAGTGACACCTTCCCACCTGGGATTCAGCATGCACTGACCACACACTGATCCTGACATGGGACCACATGGTGACCAGATCTGGCCACATCCTGACCCAGCCCTCAACACACTGGAGTCATGGGATGTTGGGGGCAGACTAACGACACTAAACTCTTCCAGCTCCTGGTTCCCGGTCAGCCCACAGGCATCTCAAATAGGAGAACTTGTGATGAGGCGCCATGATTAGAACCCAAAAGAGAGAGCCTGAACATACAGGAAATTGGTGCAATTGGCTGCACACCAAAAAGTCTGGTCAGAACCTTGCCTGCTCCTGTGCAGTGGAAGAAGAAGCAGAACTTACCCCAGCATGCTGTTAGTGCTCACCATCTTAGACAATTTGGCCATGGACTTGGAGTAGGATTCCTCAATCAGTGCTCTGCAGGACAAGAGCCACTGGTAAATACCAATAACTTATTTAATTCAAAAAAGCAGGAAGTTTAACTTGTTGTACACCTTACATTTGAAACTCCAGATGAAAAATCCCAAACAGGGATATAGGCACTTTACAACAAACTCGAAGTCCCAAGCTACAATGACTGACTGCCCGATCAGCCCGTGCTTCGCACAACGAGCAGCTCAAGGAACAGGCACATTAAGCGCACAGGATGAGACCATTTGACATCTTGAGCCTGTACCACCTTTCAGTGGCATGACTGACCCTGAGGGTCACCCCCACTTGCTCGTCAATCCCTGCAGACCTCGTCCTCTGCCCACCAAGTTGCTTCAGCACGCAGAATAAAGAAAACAGTTGTCTAAGCCTTGAATTCTTAATAACTCAGCATACAATGCTCTCAGAGAAAACTCCAGGGATTCACAATACTCTAATTGAAGAAAGTCTCTTCATCTCCATCCCAAATGCCAAATGTCCCCCCTTGCCAAAAAGGTAGTGTTCCTATTTCTAGACTTTTGCCTGAGGACACAGCCTCTCAACAATTGACCCATTAATCTCTTTCCTAATCATGCATGCCTTAACAAAATTACTCGTTATTTTTCTAAATTCCAGTGTTGTGTGCCAATTCAGCTCAACCTCTTTTCTCCCTGATCCCAGGAGTCAGTGAATCTACACTGCACCTCCAAAGCACATGCATCCTTCCTCAGGTGCACAGACCAAGACTGCTTGCAGTGCACCATGCGGGATTTCATCAAAGCCTGGGACAGTGAAGCAGGAATTCTTTTTATTGTTACACTCTAAACCCCTGAAAACCAACAGACCATTTGGCTTCCTCACTTGCTGTGCCTGTGATATTACTGCCTGCAACTACTAAAGGAACAATCCTAAATCTCCATGTACATCCTCCTAAGCCCCAAGGTCCATAAGAAAGAACTCCCTCTGGGGCCCATAAACTTCACTTACCAAAGTGGCTGGGTGACTAGGACAAACTCACCTTTCCCTTACAAAGTCAGCCAGCTCCTTGACCGAGACCTGTCCATGTTTCATGTTGTGGTAAAGGACGTCAAAACCATTGTTTTTCTCCCCCTGTATCAGGCAAAGCAAAGGCACATTAATATGAACCACAAAACCCGACAAATCCTAGTCAGCCCAATGCAACGTCCATCCAGAGCCCGAACAACATGAATATAGTTGTCGATACTTATGGCGAGAGTCACTCTGTGTACATTGTTTCTTCAGGGAAAAAATGGTCACTTTTAGTCTGATTGAAAATGTTTTCTTTTTATTTTGCAAACTGGTTAAGGGAAGCAGAATCTTTTTAACTTTTGCTTTTTTTATGACTTCCTCAAAATTCTCCAATTCTCAGTGTCTGCCTGATGTGACCGCAAACCTATGGTGAGTGGAAAGAAGAAACAAGCAGACCTGTTGCTTGTGCCTGCTCACCATTCAGTAAGACCACAGCAGATAGAAAGTCATTTTTACTTCCCTGTACCAGCCTCACTGGCATCAGAAAATATATGCCTTAAATACACTCTGCATCTGAGCCTCCACAACCCTCCTGGGTAGAGAATTTCATAGACTTACTATCATTTGGGAGAAGAAATTCCTTCTCATCTCCATTCTTGAATGGCTGACCACTTTGAAACCAACTCTAGACACTCCAGCAAGGAGAAATCTGCATCACTGCACCTATCCTGCGAAGCTCAATGAGTAGCAACACACAAAGTGCTGGAGGAAGTTAACGGGACTAGCAGCATGTATGGAGGGAAATGGACCTTTCTGGTCGAGATCCTTTGTGTGGACCCTTCGTCTTGGAACTGCATAAAAATCTGCAAGTTTCAACAAGATCAATACCCATTAAGGAGGAGGTACAGGAACCTAAAGACCCACACTCAATGTTTTAGGAGCAGTTTCTTCCTCTCCACCATCAGATTCTTCAATGGGCCATGAAAACTACCTCGCTATTTCGCTTTTTTCCTGCTACATTTTTGATATATATTCTTGCTGTAGTTTTTATGTATTGCACTATACTGCTGCCACAAAACTACATATTTTACCACACGTCAGTGATAATAAACCTGATTCCGATTCTTCCAAATTTGAGATTATAGGCCTAGATTGTTTAAACTTTTCCACCCCCAGAAATAATCTGATCAACCTCCATTATCTCTATGATAGCTATCTCCTTGTTTTGGTGCATTGCAGTACTTTGATAAAGATTGCTCCGGCATAGAGTTAATCCAAGCTGACTCTCTGAGCGAACTGGAGATATTATCGTTTGAATGAGATATTAAATCTAATCCTCGACTCTTCTCTCAGGTGGATTTAGAAAACCCCACTGCCCGATTTGGGAAGGGGGGGGGGGACGAAAGGCAGATGAGTTCTTGCTGAAGTTTCTTTGCTTATTTTTATAACTTGGCACATCAAGAACAGATTGTCTGTCGATATCATTCTGATTATGGGGAGCATTGTGCACAATATTACCTATGCTGCAGGAGAGAGAACCTTTAAAATGTAGTTTAGTTTCAATGCACTTTGTGCATTGCAAAGTTCTACAGAAATCAACTTCTGTTTCTAGCAGTACAGTTCCACCAGCCTGTCAAGAACTCAAATCTACCACCTACCCTAGTTTCGGACCTCAGCCTTCCATCTGTTTTTCGTATTCACGTTTTTCTACGGGATTGTTGACAGTCTCTCTCCATAGCGCATATCTAAGTTCAGTCTGATTCCGTCACCTCCAGCACACACACACAGGCCTTGCTCACTGACTGCTTACATTTACCCAGAAAGGACATCAACAATAAGAGCCTTAGAGAAGCAGAAAATCCTATAATCCAGTGAATTAAGGAGGTCGGGGGAAGGAAGGTTTACGTGTGCTCCTGGGCGACTAGAGGGCAGTTACCCCACCACATCCTCTCACACTGACCAAGTGTGGATCGCGTGCAAGCCCAAGAAGTGGAAGTACGAGACCTGCCTACCACGTACAGCCGAGCTCACTCTTGGGGGAGAAAACCATTCCAAAAGGGATCATTCTGCATCTTGGTTCACTCAGCGGCGGGTGAAATGCAGAAGAGTGATGCAAGAAAAGTCAATTCTTTCCAAATTTAAGGATGGGTAGCGTTATCAAAGGATTGGACACTGGGCAGGGAGAAAATCAATACACATTCTCAGATGGGATCCTGGTGCACAGTGGGAAACTGCTGCGGAGACACAGATATTTCTCAGGAAGTCCTTGTTTACTCATTACACTGCCGATGGAGTCTCAGAGCAGGCATTCTCATTTCCCTATTCCAGCCCAATAATCTGAAACTAAGTATGCAGTTCCTCAGTGGATCTTCCTCCTACAGGTAACCCCCATCCTTCAGAGAGCTGTGCACCTGCTCTTCCATCCCAAACCACAGCAGTCTGGTCACTGGCAATCTTACACTTCCTTCGGTGCTCTCAGTTCCCAACAGTTGTTCGGACTCGAGGTCCATGAACCAGTACTCGGAGGTGGAGAGGGTCAGTAACTTTAAATTCCTGGGTGCCACTAGCTCAGAGAACCTGTTCTGGACCCATCATATAAATGTAATTGCAAAGAAAATTCAACAGAAACTCAAATTCCTCAGGAGTCTGAGGAGATTCGGCAAGGCATCAAAAGCCTTTGCAAACTTCTATAGATGTGTGGTGGAAAGCGTACTGTTACGAATGTGCCACAACTCTGAGGGGCCGAAGGGTACAAAGTAGCTCCTCCTTTTTGAGAATCACAAGATCACTATTAATTCAGGTCTGGGACCCAGGAAATGAGAGAGAGACACGCAGAATCCTCAAGGTTTGGAATGTGTCCTGGGCCTCCGAAAGACAAAGCCATGGATAACGGCCATTGTCTCTTGGAGACGGAATTGTGTATTGAGTACTGTACTATTCATTGAAGCTCTCAGGGAATGACCAGAGGGGGCTGGTTGAGGGATTGCATCATTCCAACCTGATTGATATCTGAGACCCCGTGAGTAAGGATAAAAGAGGGTCTGGGGAACAACCCCTTCAGACTCACCAGGAGAAACGCTAGAAATCCCGTGATAGCGTTTAATAGCGACAGCCGGTGGTGACTTGTGTGTGTGTGTCCATCCTTGCCCGGATGACGAGTTTTCCACGGAATGGCTTAGCTAAAGGACCGACTACAAAAACGGAACTCTCGAAGGATCGACATCATAAAAAGGAAAAGCTGGCAAGTTTAAAACATCTGTCTCTCTCCAAACAAAGGCTGCCGCCTGAATGAGCTAGTGACTTTTATATTTCCATTGGACAATACATTATCCCCTAGACAACGATAGAGCTTATTTTTTATTGGTTATTATTATACCTGCACTTTTAGAGTTAGTATTGACTATGTCTATTATCTGTATGTTTGCATTGATATTATTTTTGTGTATTTTTACCAATAAATACTGTTGAAAATAGTACCATCAGACTTCAACGGACCTCTCTATCTTTGCTGGTAAGTGACCCAGTTATGGGGTTCGTAACAGTACTGACTGGCTGCGTTACGGCCTGGTATGGGAACACCAATGCCTTTGAAGGGAAAATACTAGGAAGAGTAGTGGATTCGGCCCAGTACATCAAGGGTAAAGCCCTCCCAACCATTGAGCACATCTCCATGGAACACTAACAGGAAAGCAGCATCCATCATCAAAGATGCTCATCACCCAGACCACCACCAGGTTCAAGAACAGTTACTACCCCTCAACCATCAGGCTCTTGAACAAAAGGAGATAACTACATTTAACTACTGAGCGGTTCCTGTAACCAATTATCTCACTTCAAGGTCTCTTTATCTTGTTATTTCATGCTCTTGTTATTTATCGCTGTTTATTTATATTTGCATTTGCACACTTTGTTGTCTTCTATGCTCTTGCTCTTTCATTAATCCTGTTTACTCTGAGTATGCCCGCAGGAAAAGAATCTTAGAGTTGTATGTGGTGACATATATGTACTCTGTTAACAAGTTTTACTTTGAACTTTGTTTTGAGGTTTAAAAAAAATGTGTCAGCTATTTCCTCACCTTATCTCTGCTCACATGACTCTCCATTCCAGACCCCCAGTTTGGTCATCTCCATGGCTACAGGAGTCACAGAGATGGCTGCAGCCTGCATTCAATTGCCACCCAAACACGTTAGTACTGCTGACCTACTTAACCCACGAAAGCAAGCTTTTAAAGAACCCGAGGGGATTGGTCAAAGACCTCGGCAGTTAAGAGTTGATCACTCTGTTGTGGGTCTGAAGGCATATATTGGCCCAGAAAAGCCAAAGACAGATTGCCTTCCCTAAAGAACACTGGTGGGCTAACTAGGTGTTTGCAAGCTGTAAGCTTCCCTGTGACTTTTACCATTCATTTCCATTATGGAGGGCTTGGCAATCGTCACACTGACACTTCTTATTCTGTTTAACCGAACTTCCTCCCAGGAGCAGAGAGTTCGTTAAGAAAGCCTCCTTTGCACTGTTTACATCTTTGCTTGAAACCTCTATTTTCCTCCTTTTGATTTAAAGAATTCATGTAGAGCTCATTTTGAGGAAGAGATTGCAGGTAAGCCTGCGAAGGAAGTAGATTTGAGGCAATTCTCAGTCAAGCCTCTCTCCCTTTCTGGGAAAACACAACAGCAAAATGGCTTGAGGTCATTGCGCGCGCACACACACACACACGCACGCACGCACGCACACGCACACACACATGCACACACACACACACACTCCCTCCCCGCCCTTCACCCACCGATTCCAAGGTGTGCTGGCTGGCAGCTTAATTAGCTGTCGTGAAGTACTCCCCATGTAGATTGACTGTAGGGGAGTCAGAGCGAATTGACGGTCACACACAAAAGACTTGATTACAAAGAAAGTAGTACAGAAATGAGATTGATGGGAATCAAGTGTGAGCTAGTACAAGCACAATGGACTGCATGGCCTCCTCAGCACTCTTACTGTAGTGAAAGTGCCAAGCTCAGTTCTGGTCACCTCATTATAGAAACGATGAGGAAGCTTTAGAGAAGGTGCAGAAGAAACTTACCAGGATGCTGCTTGGATTTGAGAACGTCTAAGGAGAAAAGGCTGAGTTTCTGTTTGGAGTGAAGGATGATGAAAGGAGACTTGATGGAGGTGTACAAAGAAGATAAGAGGCATAGTCAGAGTGGACAGCCAGTACCATTTCGCCCTAGGATGGCAACAGTTAGCAGCAGAGGACGTCAGTTTAAGGTGGTGGTGGAAAGTTTAAGGGAAGACGTCAGATTTTTTTGGATAGGGAGTGATACAGTAAGTGTCAGGAACACATTTCTGGAGGTGGTGTTAGAGGCAGATACAGATACTTTAGGGGCATTTAAGAGACTCTTAGATAGGCACATAGATGAAAGAAAAATAGAGGGTGAAGAGTTAGATTGATTGTAAAGTGGGTTAAAGGTCAGTGCAACACAATGGGTTGAAGGGCCTGTGTTGTGCTGTACAGTTCTGTTCCAATATGAGAAAAGGATCACAAGTCTAGGGTCAGTTTTCCATCACAAAATAGACAGCGCTGCTCAGAGTCGTCTGAATACTCGGACCGAAATTGCCTTTCTTTCCCAAAATTAAAGCTCAGTTTCTCTCTCCGTTCAACATAAATGCCTTAATTTCCTCCCAAAACCAGATAAAAGAAATCACTCACTAACTGAGAGCCCAATTAGTAGCTCAATTTAAAATGTTAAAAACGGAAAATTCAAAGGGCTCTGAAGCGAGTGGCCTCCTGAGGGAAGTTTGTAAAGTTGGCAGGAAGTGACCTCTGGCACCTCGACCAGCCAAGGGCCTCAGGGGAGACTGCAGTCGTGGGCATCTCTGAACAAGACAAATCAGACCATGGAAACTACAGAGGGTCCCCTTCTGCTTGCTGAAGGAATTTCACTGCAAGAATCCAGCCTTCTGGCTCTTTCCAATGACTGGTCAGGTTTCAGTACAGAAATATAATGGACACCATTGAGAAAAGTGTAGCATATGTGGTCTTTACCAAACTCTTAAAAGGCTTTGACACTGACAAGTGAGAGGGACTTTAAGTGTACCTACTCAGATATTTATCTCCATTCAACACCTGTTAACGATGCAGGCTTCGTTACTCCAGCCTTGCCTCAAGTTTCCTTGCAGAGATACTTGAGATATCATGGTCACCAATACATGGGAGGCCATGAGAGCTCAGGATGAAGTTGAAGCAGCCAGGGAGGTGCTATGGAGCTCACTATAAGGGCACACTGCTCCCAAAGAGCTCGGCCACTCTATAAAGCACCCCCTACCTCACCTGCATCAAGGGCCTGTGGGTACAAAATTGACCCCAGTAGCCATTTCAGGACACACAGAGATGGATTCAAAGCAAGTTATTCTCAACCTCATGGGATTACTCAAGTGGAAGATATGCCCTTAACAGCAGATCAGGGTCCAGGCAGCAGGGCCAGAGTTAAAAATCCCTCCCCTCATAAAGATGTACATTTGCATAGTACTTTTCACAATGCACTGTTTTATACCACAGTCACCCTTGTCAAGTAGGAAATATGCCAACCAGTGAAGCAGGATTCCTCAGAGACACTGACTGAGAGAATAAACCAAGAGGAAATTCCTAGCTCTTCATTCAAGTTGTGGCCACAGAAACTTTCACTTAGTCAGAATCAGAATTACTTTACTGCCAGAATGTGAAATGTACCAGAACTGATTGTTCTGGTACAGTACAAAACACGCATAAAACACAGGACAGTACCGGAACAGTCAACACGATAGCACCAACAGCTTACAGGACAACAGTGCAAACAGCCACAAGCAAACCACAATTAGCAGGACGGTCACATGAAGGTAATTTGGAGGTGACATGTAGACCTGGTGGGGATGGCCTGATGGCATTTTGGCAAAAAGGTAACTGTTGGGCTGGTTGGAGTCAGCAGTAATTCTTCCAGCTCCTTCGGTTTAATGCCTAATGACAGAGGAAGAAGCCATGGTAAAGGAGCACCACAACTTGGGCGTGCTTAGCCCTACCACAACATCATCCTTGTACCATTGCTCAGCAATCCCCAGTTACAGTGAGGGCCTCAGGCAGAACAGCCATGGCTTAACAATGTCAGGACACTCAGCTGAATGGCTGTTCTTTTGCTACCTTTCAGAGCTCCTCCATGTTCCTTTCCCACTGGCAGAACTCTATTCCCTCCCCCCATCGAGTACCTCCAGGGCTCTATCTGAGCAAGGGATCGATTCTCTTTCTGAGCTTTGCTTAACTACACCCTGTTTAAGTGTACACTGACACCAGAGAACAGCTGGCCAAGGATATGGGTGAGACAGGTATTGCGGAGAAGGGATGTGAAGCATCGTCCTAGACTGGAGGTGATGAGGTTTGGTGTGTTGGGGAGGGGAACAGACCTAGTGGGAGGATCGACTAGGAAATTACAAGAAGTTAAAAATTCAGGCCCATCACCATGCAGTCGCACCACCGATGTCATCAATTAATCAGAGCTTGTAAACTGAGCTGCAGCCAGGCAATCCAGCATCAACATTTAATGAGAGCCAAACGTGGAACAGAAGTCACTTTGAGACCTGCAAATAACAACCGCACCTGGACAGATATCGGGCTGTTCCAGAGGAACGTTTCAACTCCAGCACCAAGCCGATCCCACCCAGAGCTCACGGTGGTAGGCCTCACTTATTCCATGAGCCATTTCCAACCCAAGGCAAGATCATTCCAAAAGCCTCTCATGGTGTTAAGTCGGCTGTCTTTGCTCCATGAAGGTCTATGTTAAATCCCAACTCATGCCCTTGTTTGGAAAAATTCACTGCTGGGGTATGAGGAAACATACCGGTAATCAAATACCCATTTCCCCCATTGGAGTCCATTCAATCCTAGAGACCATTTCCCAGTGCTTATGGTCTTCCATGAACAGCCACATCCTATTCTTCAATTCTCTGATCGATACCTATCTCTTCAATACCCTTATCCTCCAGTTGAAGGTCATCCCCTCAACGTCTAGACATTTCTATTAATAAGATGGGCGTAGCTGAGAAATGACAGCTACATTTTTGCAGATTAGGATGCAAAATAGTACAGGGAAATAAACACTGGTCGGGTTTTCTGTTCCTCTCTGCAGTTGTGGCATAATAGGTAGCAACCTTGTCATTTATTTAATATTTGACTGTCTTTTCAATGAGGTCAAGTTGCTGGCTCAATGCTCAACCTAGCACGGATGGAAAGTGTGCAAGGAGACAGCCGGATTCGAACCTGGGACCACTCACCTCGAAGGTCCCATGTGGATGCCACTACACCGCTGGCCAGCTATAGATTCCTAGCAATACTGTGTGTCTCATGAAGTGTAACATGTGCAATACACTACTAATCAAGACTTGAACTTGCTGATGAACAGGAAAAATCAAATTTCTTGTAACCAGGTGGAAGACGAATTCATGGAAAGCACGGTGGCATGAGAAAGTTTGTGAACCCTGTAGAATTTTCTCTGTTTCCATAGATATGACCTAAAATGTGATCAGATCTTCACATGTCCTAAACCTGGATAAAGAGAACCCAATTAAATAACAGAAAAAACAGTATGCTTGTTCATTTATTTATTGAGAAAAATGATCCAATATTGCATGTATTTGTTGGAGAAAGTATGTGAACCTCTGGGGCAATGCCTCAATGGAGTCAGGTGTTCCAATCAACGAGATGAGATTGGAGATGTGGATTGTAGAGATGCCCTGCCCTATAAAAAAGGACACACAAAGTCAGGTTACTGACAGAGCCTGCTCTTCTCAAGAAAGATCTGTTTATGTGCACCATGCGTTGATCAAAACAACTTTCAGAGGGCATAGGAAGAAGAATTGTAGAGATGCATGAAGCTGGAAAAGGCTGCAAAAGCATTTCTAAAGACCTGGGTGTTCATCAGTCCACAGTGAGAGAAACTGTCTACAAATGGAGGAAACTCAGCACTGTTGCTACTCTCTCTAGGTGTGGGCATCCTGCAAAGATCACACCAAGAGCACAACGTGCAATGCTGAAGGAGGTGAGAAACCCAAGAGTAACAGAAGACCTGCAGAAATTTCTAGAACTTGCTGAAGTCTCTGTTCATGTGTCCACTATAAGAAAAACACTGAACAAGAATGGTGTTCATGGAAGGACACCATGGAAGAAACCACTGCTCTTAAAAAAACATTGCTGCACATCTCGAGTTTGCAAAAGACCACCTGGATTCTCTACAATGTTCCTAGGTCAAATGTTCTGTGGGCAGGCGAGACAAAAGGTGAAAGTTTTGGCAGAAATGTACGAGGGCTGATTGATAAGCTCGTGGCCTAAGGTAGAAGGAGTCAATTTTAGAAAACCTAGCACATTTATTTTTCAACATCGTCCCCTCCTACATTTACACACTTAGTCCGGCGGTCACGGAGATAAATTATACAGCTCTCATTACATGCACATGGAGGTCAACTCTTTGAATGATTATGCAGAGAGTTTAAAGTTAATAACAACTCCTTCTACCTTAGGCCACAAACTTATCAATCACCCCTGCTGTGGACACTTTCTGGAAGTCTTAGATCCGTATGCTCCACAACTGCTGGACTAAGTGTGTAAATGTAGGAGGGGACTATGTTGAAAACTAAATGTGCTAGGATTTCTAAAATCGATGCCTTCTACCTTAGGCCACAAACTTATCAATCACCCCTCGTACATCACTATGTTT
Source organism: Hypanus sabinus (assembly GCF_030144855.1). Classification (NCBI taxonomy): domain Eukaryota; kingdom Metazoa; phylum Chordata; class Chondrichthyes; order Myliobatiformes; family Dasyatidae; genus Hypanus; species Hypanus sabinus. The sequence goes on from NC_082721.1 coordinate 26,852,189, forward strand.
GGAGGGAAAAGGGCACTGCACACCAACACCAAAACCTCATCCTGACTGTGAAACATGATGGAAGGAGCATCATGGTTTGGGGCTGCTTTGCTTTGCTGCTTTGCTGTCCGGGCCGGACGGCTTGCAATCGTTGAGGGAACAATGAATTCAAAATTGTATCAAGACATTTTACAGGGGAATGTCAGGGTAGCAGTCCATCACTGGAAGCTTAATAGCAGTTGGATAATGCAACAATACAACGATCTGAAAGGCAAGAGTAAATCAACAACATAATGGTTTAAAAAGAAGAAAATTCATGTTTTGGGATGGCCGAGTCAAAGTCCTGACCTTAATCCTATAGAAATGTTGCGGAAGGACCTGAAGCAAGCAGTTCATTCAAGGAAGCCCACCAACATCCCAGAGTTGAAGCAGTTTTGTAAGGAGAAATGGCCTAAAATTCCTCCAAGCCGATGTGCAGGACTGATCAACAGTTTCCAGAAACATTTGGTTGAAGTTATTGCTGTACAAAGGGGTCACACCAGTTACTGAAAACAAAGGTTCATATATTTTTCCAATGAATAGATGTAATATTCGATCATTTTCCTCAATAAATAAATGAACAGTATAATGATTTTTTATGTTATTTATTAAATTGGGTTGTCCTCATCTAGTTTTAGGACTTCCATGAAGTTCTGATTACATTTTAGGTCATATTTAAGGTAAGATAAGCCAAGAAAAAACTTCATTTATCCCAAAGAAAATCATTGTTGCAAGGTTGCTAAGTCAGAAATGTATACTTTAAAATACAAAAATGTAAGAATTGAGGTACAAAAGAAAATACAATATGTGCATTAAAAACAGGGCAAAATACAGATGTATAATGAAATCATATGCTCATATACTTCAGGAGGAGGAGTTGTAGGGTCTTATAGCCACAGAGAGAAAGGATCTCCTGTGACGTTCACTGGTGCACCTCAGTGGAATCAGAATGTCGTGGAGGAGGTGAGACAGATTGTCCATTTATGCAGAAATAGACAAAATTCTACAGGGTTCACAAATTTCCCAGCACCACTGTAAGAGTTGTAACATTTTGAGGATCCAGCTGAAGATTTTGGATCTCATTTTATGAAATGAGAAAGAGTAAACTGACAATCTTGTGGCTCAATGGCCTTTGGGGAAGTTATGCACTTTTACATTGAGAACTGAGGGTGATACAACTCTGTGCATGAGGCTTAAGCAAAAATAACTATGAGGCTGTATGAGAGTAGAGATGACTGATGGATGGGGAAAACATATCAAGATGCAGGGCAGCAATGATTTATCAATGGCAAGACAGGAATGAAGAGCTGTATGCCTTCCTCCTCATCCTAGGCTTTGCCATGTCCCTTTGCTACAGGCTACACCTTCGTTCCATTGGTTAGACAACACTTAGCATTTTTCAAAAAGTAAAAGTTGAAAAATAAAATTCCTTAAGGTACAAAATCTAAAAAAGAAAGTAATTCATTTCTGCCTGTCAAGAGAACTTAAAGGTAGCATTAAATCAAAGGAAGAGGCTTCTAACGTTGCCAGAAATAGCAATAAGCCTGAGGACTGGAAACATTTTGGAACTCAGCAAAAAAAAAGGACCAAGACTTTGATAGAAGCAGCAGAGGATAGAATATGAGAGCAAACTGGCAAAAATAAAAATAGGATCATAAAACATAGGAGCAGAATTAGGCTGTTTGACCCAAGTCTGCTCCACCAGTGCATAATGGCTGATTTATTATCCCTCTCAACTTCATTCTCCTCTATACTCCCCATAACCTTTGACACCCTTACTAATTAAGAACCTCTCAATCTCCGCTTTAACCATACCCAAAGATTTGGCCTCTACAGCTGTCCGTGGCAATGAATCCACAGATTCATCACCCGCTGACTAAAGAAATTCCTCCTTATCTCTGTTCTAAAATGTACCACAACAACTTTTATAGATAAACAATGGACCAACAAACATGTATCCCTTTCAGACACGGAAATTTAAAAAAGTGCCATAAGTATATTAAAGAATCAAGAATCTAGCAATTACAAATGGCCGAAGAAATTAAATATCTGATACTGGAGAAGTTGGTGAGCCTCAAAATGAAAATATGCTAAAGGTCACAATGATCTATATCCCAGAGTTTAGAAAGAGGTGGTTGTAGAGATAGCGGATAATATGATGATCATATTCTAAGGTTCTATGGATTCTGGAATTGTGTCTGTGGATTGGAGGGTAGTAAGTTATAAAAGGAGGCAGAGAGAAAGCAGGAAGCTACCAACCTGTTGACCTGATGTCAGTGGTAGGGAAAATGTTGCATTTTATAATGAAGTGTAAAGCAACAAACATCCTGGAATAAATGGGAATGAGTAGAGACATCATGGTATATGAAAGGCAAATAGGTTCTGTCTAATGCAATGGAGTTGCTTGACGTCATGACTAGAAGAATGGATAAAGCAGAGGTTATGCTCTATTTGGACTTAAGAATGGTTTTGATAAGGAAGTACACAGGAGGTAGATCAAAATCTTAGAGTACATGGGTGGTAATATACTGACATTCGTTTCAATTGGATCCTTGACTTCCTGACCAACAGTCTGCCCATCGGCAAGGCTAGGCAGCAATACCCGCCCTTGGATAGACAATCATATCATGACTATCCCCAACACTTGTGCTCCACAAGGCCACATCCTCAGCAAACCCCCCCCCCCCCCACACACACACACTTTATACACTCACAGCAGCGTGGTCACATTCTGCTCTAATCCCACCTACAAGTTTGCAGATGACATCACCACGGGCCAAGTAATGACGTCAGAGTCAGCAGGAAGATTGAGAGCCTGGTGACATGGTGCCAAGACAACAACCTTTCCCTCAACGTCAGCAAAGCAAAAGAGCCGGTCATTGAATTCAGGATGAAAGACTGTGCCCACACTCTGGTTTACATCAATGGTACTGAAGTCAAGAGGGTTGAGAGCTTTAAGTTCCTTGGAGTGAACATCATCAATAGCCTGTCCTAGTCCGGCCATGTAGATGCCACAACCATGAAAACACTCTACTTCCTCAGAGGCTAAGGAAGGAGCACGTCCCCATTGACACTTACCAATTTTTAAATCAATGCACCAACAAACACACTCTATTCTGATGCATCAAGGCCTGGTTCTGCCTATAACTGTTCTGCCTGTATCTACTAGGAACTGCAGAGAGTGGTGGGCACATCTCAGCACCCCACAGGCACCAGCCTCTCTTCCACAGACTCTTTCTGTGCTTCTTGCTGCTTGGTAAAGCAGCCGACATCATCAAAGCCCTACCCACCCAGACACTCTCTGTTCTCACCCCTCCCATCAGCCAACAGATCCAAAAGCTTAAGAGCATGTCCCACCAGTATGAAGGACAGTTTGGATTCTGCTGTTGGATAAAATAGATTCCTGACCTCCTTCCGCCCAAGATGGTCTTGCATTTCATTGTCTGCTTGCACTACACTCTATTCCATATAACACTTTTTTCCTGCATTCTGTTATTGTTTTACCTTGTACTAACTCAATGCACGGTGTCATGAAATGCTTGTATGGATGGCATGCAAAACAAGTTTTTTCCACCGTACCTTGGTACGTGTTACATTAATTTACCAATTTATTTAGATTGAGAATTGAGGAACAAATCGACGAGTGGGAACAGGTGAATTGTTCTCAGGTCGGTAGGGTGACTTAGTGGGGCACTGAAGGGACTACGCATGGGCCCCAGCTATTCACAATGCATATCAATGATTTGGCTGTGGAAATTAAACCAAGTGGTACTGCGACTGCAGAAGTGGGTGTAAGGAAACTTTCAGTGTATATGGACAAACTGAGCAAGTGGGCAAGAGCATGCAGATAGACTACAAAATGGGAAAAAGCTAACATCAGCACATGCTGTGCCCTCATGTTGCGTATTAACTGGTGAAACTCTGGGAGGTGGCCATGTGCACAGAGATCTAGATGATTGGACACAAGTTACAGAAGGCCAGCATGCAGGTGAAGCAGGTGGATCAGGAAGGTGTATATGTTTTCAAATCAAAATGTATCCCTCCTTCCCCTCCTACTGGAATTTGCATTGATGTCTCAAATCAAAGAATCTTTTTATTTTGTGTTGTGGAACGTTCCCATCCTGAATCTCCCTGTTTGTAAGATATAGTTTAAATTTTCCTTCATAAGCGCACATTTCAATCAGGGATAGATAGGGAGGGAAACAGATCTAATCACCTCATTTCATCTGAACTACAGATTGTACTGATTGAAGCAGGTGGTGGTGGTGGATTATTGGGCAGGATGTCCGACAAAAAAACGTAAATGTGGAAGACCTTACAATCTCAGAAGCATTAAAACACTGCATAACAGAAGCTTTAAAAGTATTAGCTGTACACTGGGTGACTATCTCAAAGTCAGAAGGTTTTGGGTTCAAATCCTACCGCAGATACCAAGAACATGAGCAAAATGGAAGTAGTAGAGGCAGCAGACAGTCATGATTTGAAGTACTGTCCATATTACATGATGTCTCCGATCTCTTGCAATTAATGCCAACAAACCATTTGCCTTTTCATTGTTGTCGGTAGGTTGCATCCAGCAGATGATTTCCCTCCACGCCGCTGACATATTGGGAAATCATGTAAGTTGCAAGTTACAGCTGTAGTTTGCTTTTGCCTTCTGCCAGGTGAGTTTTTTTTAAAGAGATCTCCATCTTAACCCAGCACGGGTGGAGAGTGCTGGAGAGCATGGCCAGATTCGAACTCGGGACCTCTCACCCATAAGGCCAGCGTTGATGCCACTATGCCACAGCCGGGCCTTTTGGGCAGTTTCTATTCCTGTCTATTTATTTGTCTCTCTTAAAACCCTCTGCACTAATATTTACTATTTATCCACCATCTTGAATATTTTGGTTATGCGTTCTTACGAAAATGAATTATTTAACACCTCATTTTATCATTCATCTAGTACTGCTTGCCCTTTCACTTAAACTATCTGATTTGTTTTGCAACTCCAAAACATTAAACTAATTGAGAGAGAAATACAGAGCCGTAACTAACGAGACCACTCTTAGTTTTATTTTACTTTAAGTGAGCCACGCACTTATGTGGTGGTGTGATAATGTACACTGTTCACGTGCTTCCACATATAATCTACAACCAATCACAAACGTTTGTACTTAAACAAGAATGCTTAATCAAACTACATTTACAATATTACCAAATATTAAACACATAATACTCCTCCCTGCTGAGCTATGAACTCCAACTAAATAGAGAATGCATCTATATTTCTAGCTGTATCTATAAAATATAACTGCTATATAGACATCCACAGTATAGTAAATTTAAATAGTCCCATTCAGGACTAAAGATTTAGTCACTGTGGAGGATTTCTTACTCTTGTGGGATAACATCTTTCCTGACAAGGGGGATCACTCTGCTTTGGCAGGGGAGTTGTGACGGTAAAACAATCCCAGGTTCTGGGCCTTCCCCGGAGTTGACTCTGGTACAGCTGGAAGTAGTTCTGACAGCTCCAGACACCTTTCTTCTCCGACGATTGACTCTGCTCTCTTCAACTGATCGATGTCGTCTCCAGATGACATCAGACGCAGTCTCCACCGTGTAGGAGAGTGGTCAAAATTCCGTCCTAAACTGTTCCTACGACCAACTTTTGATCGCCTCCGTAGTCCCTCACCAGGACTACTTGCCCAGGAGTGAAATATTGAACTTCCCTATTTGAGGTGCCCTCAATGTGTCTCAGCTATTTGCCCTGCATACTCCTTCTGAGACTGGCTTTGAGGAGATCCAAGTGTGAGCACAAGAGACGACCCAGGAAGAGCACGGCTGGTGAGTTTTATTGCGAAGCGTGCTGCATTGCAATATGCAAGGCGTGACGGTGCAGTGTGTGCTGCTGGCATTGCTCGCAGTGCATTCTTCAGACAAATTTTTCCACCAAACCACTTGTACCAGCTGATAGTACACTGCAGATGTAATCTGTCTTACTCTATTCATTTTCAGGAATGACTGAAACTGTTCCACAACCAACTGTGGTCCATTGTCACTGACCAGGTGTTCTGGAACACCAGCCCTGAGAAGAGGCTTCTCAACACATCAGTGTGCCAGGCTGTAACGGAGGCTATTGGGAACATCGCCGGCTGCTTTGTAGCTGCATCAACCATTTCCAAGACATTTGTGCCCGTGAATGATCCAGCTAAGTCTGCATGAATCCTCTGCCAGGGTAATTCAGGCCATGCCCAGGGATGGAGAGGCACTGCTCCTGGCATCTTCTGGGCGCGTTGGCATCCTGAAAAGTGCATGGCAAGCTGCTCGATCTGCTGATCTATCCCGGGCCACCAGACACAGATTTGAGCCAATGCTTTCATTCTGACCGCACCCAAATGACCGGCATGTTGTTATTCCAACACTTTATCTCTCAGCTTGGATGGTACAGACTTTCGATCCCCACATGAGGCAACCTCCGTCAAGGGCAAATTTATCCTGGCACAGGTAAAAAAAGGGAGGAATGGAAATTTCTGCTGCACATTCCCATCATTTTGGATGGCCATGTAGACCTGAGACAGTGTGGGGATTTATAGTTTTCCTCTCCTGTAATAGGGAGACTTTTGATTTGCATCAGGGAGAATTTTTCAGGTATTTCATTTTACAAGGGTAAACAGAACAATCCATCGGCATTTCCATCATTAGTTGTCCTCTTGAATTCAATCTTGTAACTGTGACCTCCAAGAAAGAGAGCCCGTCTCTGAATTCTCGGAATGGCAGGTGGTGACTAGTGGGGTGCCACAGGGCTTGGTATTGGGACCACAGCTGTTTACAATTTAATGATTTGGATGAAGGCATTGAAAATAACATCAGCAAATTTGCTGATGATACTAAGCTGGGTGGCAGTGTGACATGTGATGAGGATGTTGGGAGAATTCAGGGTGACTTGGATAGGCTGGGTGAGTGGGCAGATACTTGGCAGATGACGTTTAATGTGAATAAGTGTGAGGTTATCCACTTTGGGAGTAAGAACAGAAAGGCAGATTATTATCTGAACGGTGTAGAGTTGGGTAAGGGAGAAATACAAAGAGATCTAGGAGTCCTTGTTCATCAGTCACTGAAGGTGAATGAGCAAGTGCAGCAGGCAGTGAAGAAGGCTAATGGAATGTTGGCCTTTATTACAAAGGGAATTGAGTCCAAGAGCAAGGAAATCCTCTTGCATTTGTACAGAGCCCTGGTGAGACCACACCTGGAGTACTGTGTACAGTTTTGGTCTCCAGGGTTAAGGAAGGACATCCTGGCTGTAGAGGAAGTGCAGCGTAGATTCACAAGGTTAATTCCTGGGATGTCTGGACTGTCTTACGCAGAAAGGTTAGAGAGACTGGGCTTGTACACGCTGGAATTAAGGAGATTGAGAGGGGATCTGATTGAAACATATAAGATTATTAAGGGATTGGACAAGATAGAGACAGGAAATATGTTCCAGATGCTGGGAGAGTCCAATACCAGAGGGCATAGTTTGAGAATAAGGGGTAGGTCATTTAGGACAGAGCTAAGGAAAAACTTCTTCTCCCAGAGAGTTGTGGGGGTCTGGAATGCACTGCCTCGGAAGGTAGTGGAGGCCAATTCTCTGGATGCTTTCAAGAAGGAGCTAGATAGGTATCTTATGGATAGGGGAATCAAGGGATATGGGGACAAGGCAGGAACAGGGTATTGATAGTAATTGATCAGCCATGATTTAAAATAGCGGTGCAGGCTCGAAGGGCCGAATGGTCTACTTCTGCACCTATTGTCTATTGTCTATTGAATTCACGTTGCCATTGTTAATGGAACACCCTTCTGTGGATTGAAAATGATGATCAGCAATGAGGGCTAACTCTCTCCCATACAGGTACAGGTTGAAATGTTTTACACCCCGAACAGACTCAAGGTTTCTCTGTCAATCTGTGCATAACTTCTCTCTGCAGCACTAAGGGAACGTGATGCAAAGGTAATGGAGTATTCACTGCTATCACTCATAACATGTAACATGACTGTACCTGTACCATAAAGGCCAGGCATCACAAGCAAGCTTCACTGGGCAATAGTGTGTGAGTACAGTGTCTGACGTCACCATTTCCTTTGTCTCTTGGAAAGCCTCCATACACTGTTTTATCCATTGCCATTTCTTCCCGATCTGCAGAAATGAGTTCAGGGGGTGGAGCACAGTAGCCAGGTTTGGTAGGAATCTGTTACAGTAATTGACAAATCCTAAAAAGGACCACATCTCTGACCCGTCCTTTGGCCTCGGGGCATCTAACACTGCTTGAATTTTCTCAGCACACTTGTGTAATCCTTGTGTTTAGATGGTGTGACTACAGTAAGCTTTAAAGAATTCACAATTGTGTTGTGCTCTAGGACCATAATCTTCTAATCTTTTTAACACTGTCTTGGATTTTGCAGATGTTCCTTGCCAGCTTCACCAGGAACAATGATGCCATCCAGGTAACACCGAGTGCCTGGGCAGTCTTGTAGCACCTGGTCCATAGCTTTCTGCCAGAGTGCTGGTGCAGATACTACTCTTAAAAATAAGCTATAGTAGTGATAAAACCCTTTGTGAGTGTTTATGGTGAGAAACACTTTGGACTCATCTTCCATCTGTAGGTAGGACTCAGCTAAGTCCACTTTGCCCAAATGTTTCCTTCCAGAAAGGTTTGCAAAGATATCCTCTATCCTGGGCAGAGGGTATTGATCTACATTCTGTTCTGGGTTGATGGTGACCTTAAAATCACCACAGGTCCTGATCCATTCTTCTTGGATACTGGGACCACTGGCATTGTCCATGGGCTCCACTCAACCTTGGAAAGAACTCCAGCTCCGTGTCATCTAACTGATGGGCTACTTTATCACGGATGGTATAAGGAACCAGATGGGCTTTGTCAAACTTGGGTGTGGCATTTTCACTTGACACAATTTTACACTTGATATGTTTGAGTTTTCCAATCCCACCTTTGAACACTGCTATGGCATCATCCAGTACCTTTCTTCATCTGCTTTCAGTTGGCTCTCTTGCAGGAGATATCGCATGCAAATGGTGGATGGATCTCCAATCAAATTGTAGTTGTCTCAGCCACTCATGTGTCCACAATACTGGTCCTCCCATTTTTACCACAATCGCGCCCAATGTGGCTTGTTGGTTGTTGTATTTCACTGTTGTAAATGTTATTCCCAAAAGGGTTATCTTTTCTCCAGTACGAGTTCTTAGTTTGATATCTACAGGCTTCAGTTCACTATCTTTCAAATGCCTTTCAAACCCATTTTGTTGAATGACTGAAACAGCCGAGTCAGTGTCCAATTCCATTTTAATTAATTTGTCATTCACTTCTGGCGTAAGGCATATTGCTCGTCTCCTGTTTTCACATTGTAGATCTCAAGGCAACCCAGTCTGGTGTCACTCTCATCATTATCAGATTATTCATGGACAGCATGCAGATTAGTGCTCTTTTTCAAACTGCAACTTGACTTTTTAGCTTTTTCCTCTTCCCTGTGCAGTCCATTTATTTTTGTCTGTCCCACACGCTCTTTCTATGTGTCCTATTTAGTTGCATTTCTGCAAGTTTCACCTTTAAATCTGAGTCTATTGTATGTGAGCCTCTACCACTACGGCAACACGATTTGTTCAGCCAGGCAGGTTTCTATTCAGATGCTGCAACCTTATTCACACTCACTTTCATTCCTGACTGCAACTCAGATTTTCATAGTCGGCCATTATTGTTTGGCACGACAAGGGCTCGGTCCTAGAGTCCGGCTGGGATTTGGAAGCCTAGTATCTCGGGGCTCTGGAGACGGGTGGATCGAGGGTCGGTATCACAGCAGCAGACCTGCGTGTCATCGGGGGAGTCAGAATATCTAAGGCTGTATGCCCGGTGACCCAAGATCTTCGGACACAGAACTCAAAAAAGGCAACATAACAGACTTCTAACATTGTAAACCAGTGAGTTGTTTGTTATGCCTCCCTGCTCGTTGGGAAAATGGAGGCACCTCCTTCTCCCTTATTAGGGAGAGAGAGAGCCGGTGGCATGTCATATACCGGATGAAACGTGAAGTCTTTGGGGTGATGCAAGTCTGTGTCTTTGCCATTGCTTTGCTCATTCTTGAGTGCTCGATGGCGGGTGCCAATGCTGGTTTTTGCTGGTGGGGGGAGGTGGGATTGTTGCTTGCTGCCACTTATGCACGGGAAGGAGGGAGGGGAACTGGGGGGGCATTTGGGGTTTTTATATTTAACTGTCATTCATTCTTTGGGGCACTCCTCTGCTATCGTGGATGATTGAGAAGAAACAGAATTTCAGGATGAATATTGTACACATTTCTCTGACATTAAATTGGACCTCTGAACCTTTGAACTCAATTGCTTTTCTGTCTGCACTTTCCATTAAAACAGCGATCTCAACTGCTCTTTTAAGTGTGAGTCGTACTTCAGTTAGATGTATTCGAAAGCTTTCTTATAAGATTTCAGAGACTAAGCATGCATCATTAAGTCCATCATTGAACTGGCAATGCTTGGACAATCTTTTCAATTCAGCCACGTATGCTGAAGTGGGCTCCCATTCCTTTTGATTCCACTTATGAAACCTAAAGCATTCTGAAATCAACAATAGTTTTGGTTCTAAATGTTCCTACATTCATTCACAAAACTTATTTCCGCTGGTTTAGTTGGAGCAGTCAAATTTCTAAGCAAACTGTCTGCTTTTCCACCAAAAGCACTCTGCCTCTGTTTTCTAACTCAAATGTCTTGTTGTGCTTCAATAGGTTGGTAGATATCTCGGGTTCATTTAAAACTTCCTCATCACCACTGTTATGTTTTGTAACTCTAAAACATAAAACCAATTGAAAGGGAAACATGGAGTCGGAAATAGTGTACCTACTCTTAGTTTCATTTGACTTTAAGTGAGGCGCATGGTTATGAAATAGTGCTATGGTGATGCATGCCTTTCAGTCAACATACAACCTGTAATCAATTACTTAAATGAACAAGAATGCTTAAACAATACATTTACAATATTACTAAAATATTAAATACACTACATCACTCTGCGGTCTTTGTGTTCTCAGTTATCACATCTACTTCATTAGCACAAATTGTAAATAACTTGACATCCTAGGACTGATCACAAAGACATCCTCCCAGAAAAGAACGAGACAGATCACTTGGTCAGCATGTCCCTATTGGCAGCCCCTTGAATTTGGAGCATTGTTCTACGGTTCTGATTTTTTCTTATACATACTACACTTCTTGCTTTTCAGTATGTGGGGATTTTAGCAATTATCACTACAGATAATCTATTCACTTATTCTGCCACCACCTCTTTAAAGCCCAGGATGTTGACCAACAGCTCCTGGAGATTTCTCTGCTCTTAGTCCCCATAATTTTGCCAAATCAACTCTTTAATAATAATTATTAAGTTTCCTTTAAAGCCTTAGTATTCCTCCATCTCTGCCTCATTTATTGTATTTGTCTATTTGTTGAACTATTTCTTTACTCTGCAGAATAATTGCTCCTTTCTTCAGCTTTGCTGCTCTCTTCCTTTGTGGTAGTTGAAGTTATTATTTCTTAAAGAACACATGATCTAGAGACATTCCAGTGCTGGCAGTGAAGTACACTACATTGTCATCTTCCAGATGACATTAAGCTTGTCTGCTCTCTCAAGTGGGCATAAAAGGTAGGGTTGAACTAATTTAAAGAACTTCTTTCAGCAGCTTGCCCAATATTTATTCTTCAATGAACAGCAATGACACCAATTATCTAATTTTGTTCACAGTGCTATGTCTGAAAGATTTCGGTACTCAGATAGACTGCGACGTTAATAACGCTACAATGAATACTACCTTTCAAATGTTATGAAATAAGTTTCTGCTGGTATGTCACAGGTTGGTGAGTAAGCTCCCTGCTCTCCGACAAACTAGTGAAAGTTCAGGAATCGACCAGGACACAGGGAAATATTTCCTGCTGTTTGCCGATGGCAGCACCCGCTTGAAACAATGCGTGGACAGAGAAGGGCGTCAGTTTCATTTCCGAGTAGCCCAAATATTTTTGGCCATTCCTTCCCATGACAACAATTCTGAAGGACCCAGATTCTAAAAGGAAGCCATTTCCTAACAGGAGGTGCTGACAGCAAGGGAGGGGCCGCAGTCTCCAACACAGACCCCCATTGTACTGCATGAACAGTGACACTGTCACAGTGGGGTAATGTGCAAAGCTGGGGAGGACTGACATAACCCAGTACAACACTGTTATTCTACCAGGCCAGGCTGCCAAGCAACCTGGTTGCCCAGCAACTGGCTTTATCCTAGTGGATGCGAGGCCAGCCAGTGAAACACTAAACAGCTCTAAAACCATCGCTGGGGAAGGGAACTCCAAGCAAACCATCCAAACTCTAATAGCTGCCAGAGTACCAGTCACACAGAAGGTCCTCCCCCTGCTAAATATCTCCCTATAACAGTGAGATCGGGGCTGTAGCTTTCTCATTCATAGAATGATCCAAAATGCTTCCCTTTCTCCAAATCTGTTCTCTTGTGATGTACCAAATCTCTTTGGTACACTGAGGGGGAAACAGGTGTCTCACACACACACACACACACACACACACACACACACACACACACACACACTTTCTTTGCTCAAATGCTGTGGCTTACAGAGTCAAAACTGAACAGTAAGAGTCAGCAGCAGAACTGTCCACATGGAAATCCCACTCCACAGTGTCTCTGCCGGGTGAGGTTCACTATCAGCAGGTGGAATTTTATGGTGCCGGAATGGATCAACTATTATAGTTTTTCTTCCATGAAGTACAATATTTGATGATGTCAGACAGTCTGAAGCAAGCAGTGATCTCAGATGAGATGCAAGAAGTGAGCTGTAATCCATCCAACGGCAACAGGTGCAAGACAAGTAGCTCTTTATTCTACAGTCCATCTCAGCTGCCGTATCTCTGTAACACGCTCACATCATCTCTCTCTCTCTCCCCCCTTCACTTCCTCCCTCACCCCCCCAATAATTTCATTTCTCAAATTAATCAGACTTTCAGATCCCCATTTTAAGCTTGATCTTTCATGTGAGACTCTAAACATGGTCAAGATGCCAATTTTGGACCAGAAACCACAAAATTCTCAAAAAAAACAGGCAACTTCTTTGGAAACCATCTGCATAGATATCCCCGTGGATATCAGCCTCAAGCTTTCAAAGTAACTCTGCAGCCCCTGCCAACCCCACCTCTCCATTCTTCCACCACCATCCAGGCCGAGCTCCCTTCTCACTACTACCATCAGGCAGGAGGTACAGGAGCTTGGGTTCCACACTACCAGGTTCAGGAACAGTTATTAACCTACAACCAGCCTGGATAACTTCACTCACCACAACACCAAACTGATTCCACAACCTACAGACTCACTTTCAAGGTCTCCACAGCTCTTGTTGTCAGTACTATTTACTTATGTATTATCATTTGTGCAATTTGTCTTATTTTGCATATTGATTCCTTGTCGGTCTTTTTGTATCTATTTTTTCATAAATTCAGTTGTATTTCTTTATTTTCCTATAAACGCCTGCAAGAAAATAAACCTCAAGGTTGTATATGGTGACACATATATACTTTGATAATAAAACTTTCTTGATGTGGGAGGCCGTGTTGGCACCTTCTCTCTGATCCACAATCACACGCTGGACAGGTAATCCCTGGTACAGGAGAACAAATCATACCTCATATTGCTAATGCTTCTTGCCATCTAATCTGCACAGATCAACAGACCCGGTCATGATGACTACTCATTTGCCTTGACGAGAAGGACTTGGCTGTAGCCTCTGAATTGCTTCCCCTAGATAAACGTCAACAACCTTTAACCTACTGAAGGCTGTCTCTGAAGATTCAAAAGATTTGTGGTGGAAGTGTATAGAACGATTAGGAGCATTGGTAGGTGGCACAGCAGAATGCTTTACAGCATCAGTGACCTGGGTTCAATTCCCGCCGCTGCCCGTGAAGAATTTGTATGGGGTTTCCTCTGGATGCTGCAGTTTCCTCCCACATTCCAAAGACTATTCCAGTCGGTAGATTAATCCCGTGATTAGGGTAGGATTAAATTGAGGGATAGCGGGGCGGCACGTCTTGAAAGGCCGGAATGCCTACTCCGTGTTGTATGTCAATAAATCGATAAATATGTAGCATGACAGAATTAGGATGTGGATCCCCCATGACATTGGTGATTGGACGGATTAAGTGGGCTTCCTGTTCAAGTTCACCTGATCGGAGGAGAGAGGCCACTCCATAGGCACTGTGCTTTGCACTTGTTGCCAGATTAACGGGGTCTTTTCCTTGGGATTTCTTGTCCTCAGGAGACATCTCCCCCCCCCCCCCATTTCTGCAATGTTCTCCGGTCTCGAGTTTTGAAAACTCTGGCTTCTCCAATTCCTGCTTCTATCCTCTTTTCCCCCTCTTCACATGTGGCTACCATGACTTCAGTTACCTAGGCCTTAAGCTCTGGAATCCCTCCCTGCCTCTCTCGCTCCCTCGATGGAACTGCTTTAACTTGCTATAAATGGCTGTAGTTGTTTTTATCCTGTGAGAATCATAGTTAAATGGCAAAAGGAATAGTTATACATTATTTAAAAACTTGAGAAATGAACTAATAACATGCTAGACTCAAGAAGCAAGATTCAGTAATGAAAAATGAAAGATTAGCCTGGTCACAAAGGAGCAGGGAGCAGGACGAATTCACATTGGCTCATGGGGCCTCCTGTGTAATGTTGTGCCTGGTTCTGTTTCCTGATGGATTACATGTTGCATAAACTTTGGTCCCATTTTGTCTTTTCACACGGGCTGTAGTAATCACCACTCCAGACATTAACATCAATGTTTATTTCTTACTATGATAAAGGCCTGTGCTACAGAGGGCATCTCTTACCCGGCGAGACATGTGTTTAATTCAGAGGAGAAAAAGAGGCCTTGAACAGGAAGTGGATGATCTGAACAGGTGAACACAGTGAAAATCACCACTTCCTGCCCCACTTACGGAGCAGGTAAGACCCTTAAACGAACTCAGCATTGGTAACCTCAATGAACCCCATAAACATTAGTTGGAACCAGAAAATATCAGGTTCAGACAGAGTTCGATCATCCGGTATATGTCACATCAAAAGCAAATACTGAGAGAAAAATATCTGAGATAATTGAGTGCCTGACTTTTTGGAATCGCTCTGTTTTGAACAGTTCAGCCCCACCTATTAACCTCTTATCTCTCTCAAATACTTTGCCGATTATAAACAACAGCTGCAACAGATAACATTTAAGGCCATTAACAGCTAACAGTTCAAGTCAACACAGTTTCCTTTTTATACATTTATATCGAGACAAAAGTTATGCTTCAGGAAACAGAATGACTCACTTGACTAGCGGGAGTAAATCTTGCTCTACACTATCAGGTCACAGAGCAGAGATCACATAGGCTAGCTGTACATAACCCAAATAGCATTTATAACGGAATCAAACAACTTTTAAAATGCAGACTCAGCCTCTCCTTCATCGACCCTTCCCTCCACTTGCAATCAATGGAAATTCTTCTGTGTCACGTCTAACGGGGCCAGATTGCTCCTGCAGGTTCCTCGCAAGAAACCACAGCGAAGGAAATGTCACAACCTCAGACTCCTATGCTATTGGACAAGGAACCACAGACAACTGATGTTTAGATCAGGATGCCTGTGTTTACCAGCACGTGACTCCAGACATTAGGCTCAGTTACTTGCAGTGATGTTAGTGTGCTCTGGCAGTTTTGTTGATCATTTCCTACAAATTCTGGGCCTAACAGCTTGAGACTACTTAGCCAGTAGTAACTGCTGACTGGGGCAGGCTCGTGGTGGGGGTATATCACTGGGGCTCCCTCATGTCAGCTCTGCACCGCAAGTGCCCGCCCCTACAGCAGCAGTTTTAAACAGCATTGACAGATGAATTTGGCAAATCAAAATATTTATAACTAGGGCACTAACACTGCAGTTCACAGACTAGGTGTCACTTGCAGCAAGGCCCCGAGCATTACAGGCCCTTCCCTGCCATAATGCCATCAAGATGTCCCACCATCGAAAGCTAACGAGGACACAGACCTTGCATTCCTCTTTTTAAAAATCACACCCATCCCACTTTCAGCACTTTATAAAAGAGACCATGATGTTACCTTCTTTATCTTTACTGCACAGGGTCTCAGCACAAGAGGCAAGCAACCTTTAAAGTCCAAAGAACAACGTTCAAAGTAAAACTTATCAGAGTACATACAGGTCACCATGTACAATCCTGTGATTCTTTTTCTGTGGGCATACTTAGCAAATCTACAGAACAGAAACTGTAAACAAGCTGTGCAAGTGCAGATAATAAATAAATAGCAATAAATAACGAGCATGAAATAAGAAGATAGAAGTGTACTTAAAAGAGTGTAGTTATTCCCTTTTGTTCAAGAGCCTGATGGTTGAGGGGTAGTAACTGATCTTGAACCTGGTGGTACGAGTCCTGAGGCACTTGGACCTTCTTCCTGATGGCAGCAGCGAGAAAAGAGCATGGCCTGGGTGTTGGGGATCTTTAATTATGGATGCTGCTTTTCTATGGCAACGTTTTGTGTAGATGTGCTCAATGGTTGGGAGGGCTTTACCCATGATGTACTGGGCTGAATCCAATACCTTTTGTAGGATTTTCTGCTCAAAGACATTGGTGTTCCTATACCAGGCCATAATGCAGCCAGTCAGCACACTTTCCACTGCACGTCTATAGACGCTTGCCAGGGCTTTTGGTGACTTGCCGAATCTCTGGAGACTCCTGAGGAAGAAGAGTCGCTGTTGTGCTTTCTTCGCAATTATTTTTATATGATGGGTCCAGGACATCTCCTCTGAGATAGTGACACCCAGGAATTTAAAGTTACTGACTCTCTCCACCTCTAATGACTTCTGGCTTCCCTCTCCGGAAGCCAATAAGCAACCCCTTGGTCAGAAGCTGTTGTTGTGGCACCATTCAGCCAGGTTTTCAATTTTCCTCCGAGATGCTGATTCATCACCACTTTTGATTCAGCCAACAGCTGTGTCATCAGCAAACGTGTATATGGCATTAGAACTCTACTTAGCCACACAGTCATAAGTGTAAAGTGAGTAGAGCCAGGAGCTGAGAACATATCCCTGTGGTTCTCCTGTGCTGATGGAGATCGTGGAGATGTTTTTGCCAATCCCAACTGATTGAAGTGAGGAAATCCAGGACCCAATTCACAAGGGGATATCGAGCCTCAGGTCTCGGTTGGTTTTGAGGGGATGATGGTGTTAAACGCTGAGCTGCAATCGATAAAGGACATCCTGATGTATGCATCTTTGCTGTCCAGATGCTCCAGGGATGTGTGAGGAACCAACAAATAGCATCTGTTGTCGACCCGTTGCTTCAGTGGGTGAATTGGAGCCATTCAGACAGGAGCTGATATGTTTCAACACCAGCCTCTCAAAACTCTTCATCACTGTGGATGTCAGTGCCATTGGGCGACAGTCACTTACACAGGTTACCACGCTCTTCTTAGGCACCAGAACAACTGAAACCAGCTTGAAGCAGGTGGGTACTACACACTGCCAAGAGCAGCAAGAGGTTGAAGGTATCCATGAATGCACCAGCCAGCTGGTTGGCCCAGGTTTTCTGTACTCAACCAGGCACTCCGTCCGGACTGGATGCTTTCCTTGGGTTCACTCTCTTGAAGGCAGCCTACACGCCATCTTCAGATACTGAGAGCAAAGTATCATCCTGGGACGTGGGGATATACGATGGTTCCTCCCTGTTCTGGTGGTCAACCTGAGCATTGTGCTCATCTGGAAGTGAAGATCTGCAAGACTTAACTTTGTAGGAGGTTATGGCATTGAAACCCTGTCATAGCTTTTCAGCATCCCTCGTTGATTCCGGTACAGTCTGGAACCTTCACTTTGTCCGAGGGATCATAAACACTAGTTTAACAAGAGCATATTTGTGGTTATTTATTAAGTTACAGCGTGGAGTAGCCTCTCCCACTCCTTTGAGCCTTGCCTCCCAGCAATACCTAACTTAATCCTAGCTTAATCACGGGACAATTTACAATGACCAAGTAACCTACCAACTGGTACGTCTTTGGATGGTGAGAGGAAACCCATGCAGTCGTGGGGAGAACGTACAAACTCCTTACAGACGGCGATGGGAATTGAGCCCGAGTCGTTGGTACTGTGAAGTGTTGAGCTAACCACTACACTATTGTGCTGCCCTGCAAGATACATTAATAATAGGCGACCCTCCACCTGTGAGTTTGTTGGAGTCATATACTGTGTTCAGTGCTCCCAGTGTGGCCTCCTGTATATTGGTGAGACCTGACGTAGATTGGGAGACTGCTTCAACAAGCATCTATGCTCTGTCTGCCAGAACAAGCGGGATCTCCTAGTGATTGCCCATTTTAATTCCACTTCCCATTCCCATTCTGATATGTCCATCGATCCACTGTCATGACGAGGCCATACTTAGGTTGGAGGAACAACACCTCATATTCTGTTTGGGTAGCCTCCAACCTGATGGCATGAACATCGATTTCTCTAACTTCCAGTAATGGCTCCCACCCCCCATTCTCTTTTCCCTCTCGAGGTAAAGGAACCATAAGGAGGTAGTGACCATAATATGATATGTTTTAACCTACAATTTGAGAAGGAGAAGGGAAAATTGGATGTGTCAGTATTACAGTTGAACAAAGGGAACTATGGAGCTATGAGGGAGGAGCTGGCCAAAGTTCAATGGAACAATACCCTAGCAGGGAAGACAGTGGAACAAAAATGGCAGGTATTTCTGGGAATAATGCAGAAGGTGCAGGATCGGTTCATTCCAAAGAGGAAGAAAAATCCTAAGGGGAGTAAGGGGCGGCCGTGGCTGACGAGGGAAGTAAAAGGCAGTATAAAAATAAAAGAGAAGTATAACATAGCAAAGATGAGCGGGAAACCGGAGGACTGGGAAGCTTTTAAAGAGCAACAGAAGATAACAAAAAAGGAAATATGCCAAGAAAAAATGAGGTACAAAGGTAAACTAGCCAAGAATATAAAGGAGGATAGTAAAAGCTTCTTTAGTTATGTGAATAGCAAAAAAATAGTTAAGACCAAAATTGGGGCATTGAAGACAGAAACAGGTGAATTTATTATGGGGAACAAGGAAATGGCAGATGAGTTGAACAGGTACCTTGGATCTGTCTTCACTAGGGAAGACACAAACAATCTCCCAGATGTAATAGTGGCTGAAGGAACTAGGGTAAAGGATGAACTGAAGGAAATTTATATTAGGCAAGAAACAATGTTGGATAGACTGTTGAGTCTGAAGGCTGGTAAGTCCCCGGGACCTGATAGCCTGCATCCCAGGGTACTTAGAGGTGGCTCTAGAAATCGTGGATGCATTGGTAATCATTTTCCAATGTTGTATAGATTCAGGAACAGTTCCTGCTGATTGAAGGGTGGCTAATGTTGTCCCACTTTTCAAGAAAGGAGGGAGAGAGAAAACAGGGAAATATAGACCAGTTAGCCTGACGTCAGTGGTGGGAAAGATGCTGGAGTCAATTATAAAAGAGGAAATTACAACACATTTGGATAACAGTAGAAGGATCAGTCCAAGTCAGCATGGATTTATGAAGGGAAAATCATGCTTGACTAATCTTCTGGAGGTTTTTGAGGATGTAACTATGAAAATGGACAAGGGAGAGCCAGTAGATGTAGTGTACCTGGACTTGCAGAAAGCTTTTGATAAAGTCCCACATAGGAGATTAGTGGGCAAAATTAGGGTACATGGTATTGGGGCCGAGTACTGACATGGATTGAAAATTGGCTGGCTGACAGGAAACAAAGAGTAGTGATTAACGGGTCCCTTTTGGAATGGCAGGCTGTGACCAGTGGGGTACCACAAGGTTCAGTGCTGGTACCACAGCTGTTTACAATATACATTAATGATTTAGATGAAGGGATTAAAAGTAACATTAGCAAATTTGCTGATGACACAAAGCTGGGTGGCAGTGTGAAATGTCATGAGGATGTTATGAGAATGCAGGGTGACTTGGACAGGTTGGGTGAGTGGGTAAATGTATGGCAGATGCAGTTTAATGTGGATAAATGTGAGGTTATCCACTTTGGTGGCAAGAACAGGAAGGCAGATTACTATCTAAATGGAGTCAAGTTAGGAAAAGGGGAAGTTAGGTGCAGGAGTAGGCTATTTGGCCTACTAGGTGAGATCTAGGTGTTCTTGTACATCAGTCAGTGAAAGCAAGCATGCAGGTACAGCAGGCAGTGAAGAAAGCTAATGGCTTTTATAACAAGAGAATTGAGTATAGGAGTAAAGAGATCCTTCTGCAGCTGTACAGGGCCCTGGTGAGACCCCATCTGGAGTATTGTGTGCAGTTTTGGTCTCCAAATTTGAGGAAGGACATTCTTGCTATTGAGGGAGTGCAGCGTAGGTTCACAAGGTTAATTCCCAGAATGGCGGGACTGTCATATGTTGAAAGATTGGAGCGAATGGGCTTGTATACACTGGAATTTAGAAGGATGAGAGGGGATCTGATTGAAACATATAAGATTATTAAGGGATGTTCCTGCTGATGGGTGAGTCCAGAACTAGAGGTCACAGTTTAAGAATAAGGGGTAGGCCATTTAGAACTGAGATGCGGAAAAACTTTTTCACCCAGAGAGTGGTGGATATGTGGAATGCTCTGCCCCAGAAGGCAGTGGAGGCCAAGTCTCTGGATGCATTCAAGAGAGAGTTAGATAGAGCTCTTATAAATGGCGGGGTCAAGGGTTATGGGGAGAGGGAAGGAACGGGGTACTGATTGTGTATGATCAGCCATGATCACAGTGAATGGCGGTGCTGGCTAGAAGGGCCGAATGACCTACTCCTGCACCTATTGTCTATTGTCTCTCACCTTATCTCCTTACCAACCCATCACCTCCCTCTGGTGCTCCACCCCCTTTTCTTTCTTCCATGGTCTCTTTCACCAACTTACGTACTTCCCAGCTGTTCACTTCATCCCTCCCCCTCCAGGTTTCACCTATCACCTTGTCTTTCTCTCTCCTCTCCCCCCCCCCCAACTCCCCAGCATTTAAATCTACACCTTAGCTTTTTTCCTCCAGTCCTGCCAAAGGGTCCCGACCCAAAACGTCGACTGTACTTTTATCCATGGCCTGCTGAGTTCCTCCAGTATTTTGTGTGTGTTGCTTGGATTTCCAGCGTCTGCAGATTTTCTCCTTTCTGTTAACATAACAGTGACCAGCTGTGGGCACCTATATTTAGGTGCAGAGTAAAGCACCTTGTACTTTGCGTTGTCAGCCACCCCCAGGGGCAGCATAGTAGCATTGCAATTAGCACAATCACTCTACAGCACCAGCGATCAGGGTTCGATTCCCGCTATCTGTAATGAATTTGTACATTCTCCTGTGACCCTCTGGGTTTCCCCCGCTGCTCCGGTTCCTCTCACATTCCAAAGACGTACGGGTTATGGCATGCTACGTTGGCACCAGGAGCGTGGCAACGGTTGTGGGCTGCCCCCAGCACACCCCCGGACTGCGTGGCCATTGACACAAACGGTATGTTTTGATGTACAGTACACGAGATAGATAAATCTAATTTTCTTTCTTCCCAAGGCAGGAACAGCATTCTAATATTGACCACAATAGATCATAAGTGCCCAAGGGCATTCACAATGTTCAAACACTTTGATATAGAGGCATTTCTAAAAGAAAAATCATCCCTTCTGCTGAATGGCACAGTGGGACAGATTTGACATGGCACCCGTTAGCTGTGCTGGAGGAGAATGCGTGTGATGCAGGGACAGTGTGAGACTCAGGGACCTTGCTGCCACGTTTCTTACATTACACCGATGGCCACTGTCTGGAACGGTCCTTAGCAGGTGCGCATTTTGAAACATGCTGACCTTTTACCTCTTCTCAGCTACCCATTACTTCTCCCTGCCTCCCCTCCTCCTTCCCTTTCTCCAATGGTCCACTCTCCACTCCTATCAGATTCCTTCCACTCCAGCCCTTGACCTTTCCCCACCTTCCAGCTGGCCTCCTCCCCCCCCCCCCCACAACCTTTTCACCTTTTCATTCTGGTATCTAATCCCTTCCTTCTCAGTCCTGAAGAAGGGTCTCGGCCTGAAACGTCGACTGTCTATTCACTTCCGTAGATGCTGCCTGGCCTGCTGAGTTCCTCCAGCATTGTGTGTGCGTTGCTGAAATTGATAAGCAGCTACAAAGATGCAAGTTTTTCCTCCTGCTTTACTTTAATCAGTGTACACAGCGAATGGCATTGTGTCTGAAGAGAGAGATAAGAGAAGGTGGGGTGCGGCTGGGTTGCTGGGAGCAGGGAACAGAAAAGGATATCTGATTAAAGATAATGAAAGCAAGAAGAAAATGACATATCCCAGCAGCCCTGTGTTTGAAAATATACTAGCACATCCACTCCACAAACTGACAATGATTATGCGCATTCCTAAGAGAATAGGACCCTGCAGAATTTATCTAAGAATATTTAAGGAAATGAGGGCAGGTGTAGAGGGAGCTGTGGCTGTAATCATTCACAGGCTCCTTAAACACTGCAGTGCCAGACTAGTTATTTCTTGGAGTTTCATTTCCAGCCAATTAATTACATGCACATTTGGTTTATGCCTAGAGTTAGAAATGCACTGAATTATTTAGGCTGCATCTTACTTGGTGCATTAAAGATCGCAGCACATCAGAACGGGAGGAGATAATTCAGCTTCTCCAGCTTCTTCTGCTTTCAGTTTAGAGCTAAACTCACCTTACCTGCCCTGGCTTTTTCTTGGTCTCGTTGGACCACAGTACCCTCGTCCAACAGGAACAAAGCAAAAATCTGTCAGCGTCTAGTAAGCTTTAATTGTCTTCCCCGCCCCAGCAGCTGTGGCCTTTTGTGGTGTGGTGAAGCTTCCTCACATCAGCCCCAAGTGGACTGGCTCTAATTTTTTGTACCTCATTTTGGCTCCTCCTCCAAATTAAATAGTCTCTTCTTGTTCAGACACCTTAGTTACATCACTGCGATCAGCCAGACTCAAGTGAATACAAGCCAAGTTTATCTATCTGCCCTCAAAGTGGGTGATTCCATGTTCAAAAGTGCCTCAACTACACTTACTACTAACCTTGGGCTGCTTTAATCATCAGAAAACTCCCTCAGCAAAATATTGAAGGGGGGGGTAGCATCCACCTGTCTCATGACCAGCATTTATGCATTAAACAAATTAGCCCTTCATTTAGTCTTTTGGGATCTTGATGTGCATAAATTATTGCCGAAATTTCTACCTTATGACAGTGGTTATGATTCAAAACAGCCTCTTTGACTGGAAGTCATTTCCTGACAAGCTATAGATATGAACCATGATTCACAAATTCAGGTCTTTTCTTCATCTTTGATCATTTCCATGTCTGGTTCAGCTTCAGCTTTCCATTGAACTTCACAGCACATGCAGTGACCACTCTGCCCATCTAGACTGTGACAGCTCTGCAGTAATTTTCTTCACTCGCTCCTACCCGTACAGCTTTGCAATTATTTCCCTTTCGAGTAGTCGACCCTTTTGAATGGTCCTATTAAATGCATTCCCACTGCCCTTTTACAGTACTGATGTTTCTCCTCCCTGGAACCCTCCCCCCCAAAATAAATTCCACTGCATCCCCTTCAAGATCTTGACATTATTCCTTTTGGGAGCCCAAAGTGTACACTGCATTCCAGCTGAAACACAAATAATCGTTTATGAAGAATTAGCACCACTTCGTCGTGTCAGATCTTCTTGTTTCTATTTAGAAAGCCCAAGATCTTATAAACAGTTTTATTAATGCAGGATTTCCCTACCTCCCTCAAAAATGTGTCCATCCCTCCTAGGCATTTCCTTTTCTGTAACTGCTTCAGAAATCTCCACTGAGATTCCAACTCAGTCAACTGATGTTTCTGTCAAGCGCCCAGGGCACTTTTCTAAATTAAAAAACCCTTAAAAGCACCAAGTTTGTATAGCAGTCTATCTAGGTAACAGAATTCTGTCAATTCCTTTCCAGAAAGCATTACAACCTAGTAAATGCTGTGGTCCTATATGCACTTGGAATGTGGGCTGGGGGCGGGGGTGTGAGGGGGAGGGCCTGGGGCTACTGCATAACAACTGAGGTGTAACTTTGGCAGATTCCTCCTTGGGCACAGAACAATTGTTGCTTGGGTGTGTTGGTGTGGGGTAGGAGTGAGATGGGTTGGTGCTTTGAAGGTTGGGTGGAGGGGGGGGGACGAGCACCAGATTGGTTCCCAACTATCTTCAATCTCATTGTCTCAGGGGATCTGAATGAGGCTGGCAGATGATGTGCGCTTGCAACACTGTGTCAGACAGAGTGGTCAGCAGCACTGGGGCTCCACAGGGGACTGTCCTGTCTCCCTTTCTCGTCACCATCTACACCTCGGACTTCAATTACTGCACAGAGTCTTGACATCTTCAGAAGTTTTCTGATGACTCTGCCATAGTTGGATGCATCAGCAAGGGGGATGAGGCGGAGTACAGGGCTACGGTGGGAAACTTTGTCACATGGTGCGAGCAGAATCATCTGCAGCTTAATGTGAAAAAGACTAAGGAGCTGGTGGTGGACCTGAGGAGGGCTAAGGCACCGGTGACCCCTGTTTCCATCCAAGGGGTCAGTATGGACATGGTGGCGGATTACAAATACCTGGGGATACAAATCGACAATAAACTGGACTGGTCAAAGAACACTGAGGCTGTCTACAAGAAGGGTCAGAGCCGTCTCTATTTCCTGAGGAAACTGAAGTCCTTTAACATCTGCCGGACGATGCTGAGGATGTTCTACGAGGCTGTGGTGGCCAGTGCTATCACGTTTGCTGTTGTGTGCTGGGGCAGCAGGTTGAGGGTAGCAGACACCAACAGAATCAACAAACTCATTTGTAAGGCCAGTGATGTCATGGGGGTGGAACTGGACTCTCTGACGGTGGTGTCTGAAAAGAGGATGCTGTCCAAGTTGCATGCCATCTTGGACAATGACTCCCATCCATTCCACAATGTACTGGTTAGGCACAGGAGTACATTCAGCCAGAGACTCATTCCACCGAGATGTAACACTGAGCGTCATAGGAAGTCATTCCTGCCTGTGGCCATCAAACTTTACAACTCCTCCCTCGGAGTGTCAGACACCCTGAGCCAATAGGCTGGTCCTGGTCTTATTTCCATTTGGCATAATTCACTTATTATTATTTAATTATTTATGGTTTATATTGCTATATTTCTACACTATTCTTGGTTGGTGCGGCTGTAACAAAACCCAATTTCCCTCGGGATCAATAAAGTCTGTCTGTCTGTCTGTCTGTCTGTACCATTGACGTTTGTCACGGTTGGTATGCAGGAAAGGCCACAGGCAAACTGTACTCGGCAAGATCCCCAAAACAGAGATGAGAGAAGTAACGAGGTGATCTGGTTTTAGTCATGATAGTTGTGATTTAAATATAGGTCAAGATGAGCAATAGCTTCTTTGATCACAAATGAATAATAACCGTGGAATTCTTTGTGCTCATCAGGTGCCTTACATAGAACGCAGAACAGTTCAGCACAGGAACAGGCCATTCGGCCCGCATTGCTGTGCCAAACCAGGTAAAGAGCAAATCGAAAACACCCCAAACACTGAACCCTCCTACCGACACCATGTCCATATCACTCCCAATTCTTTACATCCATGCGCCTATCCAAACATCGCTTAAAAAGCTTCTCATGAGTTTGCCTCTCCCACCATACCAGGCAGCTCATTCCAGGCGTCCACGACTCTCTGTGTAAAGCACATACCCCTCGCGTTCCACTTGAACCTACCCCGTCTCACCTTCAATGCATGCCCTCAGGTATTAGACGTTAGATCCTGGGAAACAGATACTCTCCATCCACTCTATCAATGTTTCTCCATCTTGTAAACCTCTGTCAGATCTTCCCTCACATACGGTGCTCCAAGTGTATCCAGCCTCTCGTGATAGCTCATGTGCTCTAAACCAGGAAACATTTCTTCTGCACCTTCCCCAAAGTTTCAACATCCTTCCCATAGTGGGGCGACCAGAACTGTACGCAATACTCCAGATGGGGCCTAAGCAGAGTTTAATAAAGTTGCAACATAATGTTGACTTTTTAACTCAATGCCTTGACTAATAAAAACAAGCATTCTTAGCCACCTTATCAACCTGTGTAGCCACTTCCATGGAGCTATGAACTTGCACCCCAAGATCTCTCTGCTCAGCAACACTGTTAAGGATCTTGCCCTTAACAGTGTAAAATCCTTGCATTTACCCTACTAAGGTGCAACACCTCACATTTATCTGCGTGAAGTGCCATCTGCCATTTCTCAGCCCATATCTGCAACTGATTTATATCATGCTGTATTCTTTGCCAGTCTTCTACACCAACCACAACACCACCAATCTTGGTATCATCTGCAAATTTACTAATCTACCCACCTATATTTTCACCCAGGTCATTTATAAGCATCACAAATAGCAGAGGACCCTGGGGAACTCCACTAATTACAGACCTCCAACTTGAATATCTCCCTTCATCCATGACTCTCTATGTGCAAACCAGTTCTGATTCCAAACAGTCAATTTGCTGCTGATCCCATATAACTTAATCTTCTGGATGAGCCTCCCTTGAGGGATTTCATCAGATGTCTTACTAAAGTTCACTGTCCTACCCTCATCAATCTCTCTCATCACCTTATCAAAATGCTCAATCAAGTTGGTGAGGTATGACCTGCCACGCACAAAGCCATGCTGGCTCGCCCTACTTAAACTAGGAGTTTCCAAATGCTTATATATCCTCTCCCAAAGAATTTTCTCCAGCAATTTCCTTACAACTGATGTAATGACTCAGTTGCCTATAGTTCTCAGAATTTTCCCTTGCTCTCTTCTTAAATAAAGGTACAACATTTGCCACTCACCAGTCCTCCGGGACCTCACCTGTGGCTAGAGAGGACATGAAGATACTGATCAAGAGCCCAGCAATCTCATCTCTTGCCTCCTTTGATAACCTGAGGTTACATCCCATCAAGCCCCGGGGACTCATCCACCTTAATACTCATTAGGAGGCCCAACACTTTCTCCTTCTTGACCTCTAAACTCCCTAATGTATTTATACTCTCAGCACTGATCTCCTGGTTCTCCATATCATTTTCCTTAGTAAATACTGAAGCAAAGTACTCATTAAGTACCTCACTCACATTCTCTGCATCCAAACAAATGTCCCCTCCCCCCCCCCCTCTGCCTTTATCCTTGAGTGGTCCCACCCTTTCCCTAGTTATCTTCTTGCTCTTGATGGTGTGCCTAAAATGCCTTGGGATTCACCTTAATCCAAGGACTTTCCATGTTTTTCCTCCTTTCTTTAGTCCTTTTCCTGCTTCTCATGTGCTTCATTTGATCCTATCTTCTGAAGCTTTGCACACTTCTTTTTTTCCTTGACTAAATTCATCACCTCTCTGGACATCCCTGTCCTTCCTTTTAATGGGAACACACCTTTTCTGTACTCTGTGATCTTCAAACACCCTCCACATGTCTGGTATGGACCTGCTAGAGAAAAGGCGTTCCCAACTAATGCTTCTTTGTATGTGCTAATGCTCTCGTAATTTGCCCTTCTCCCATTTAAAACTCTCCCACAAGGACCATACCTACCCTTATCTCCAGCTGTCCTGAAAGTTAAAGAGTTGTCGTCACTGTTCCCTAACTGCTCACCCATTGAAAGGTCAGTCACCTGGTCAGTCTGTTTACCCAACACCAGGACTAGTACGGCCACACCTCGCGTTGGACCGTCCACTTGTTGTTTTAAGAAACCTTCCTGGATACACTTAACAAATTCTGGCCCATCTAAAACAAGAGAAAATCTGCAGATGTTGGAAATCCAAGCAACACACACAAAATGCTGGAGGAACTCAGCAGGCCAGGCAGCATCTGTGGAAAAGAGTCCAGTCGAAGTTTCGGGCTGAAACCCAGTTGGGCCAAAGGGTTTCAGCCAGACCTGAGATGTCAACTGTACTCTTTTCTCAGATGCTACCTGGCCTGCTGAGTTCCTCCAGCATTTTGTGTGTGTTGTTCTGCCCCAACTAAGCCCTTGCACTAAGAAGGTCCCAGTTTATATCAGGGAAGTTAAAATCTCTCATGACAACAACCCCTATCATTTTTACAAATTTCCTTCATCTGTTTACATGTCTGTTTCTCAATGTCTCAAAGGCAATTAGGGGGTCTGTAGTATGACTGCACCCTTCCTTTTCGTCAGTTGTATCCAAATGGACTCTGTGTCTCCCCTGAATGTAGCTCTGATATTGTCCCTGATCAGTAGGCGACGCCACCATCACCCCCCACAACACTTTAACTCCACCTCTATCTTTTCTAAAACTTTGACAACCTGGTAGATTAATCATTCATTCCTGCCCCTCTCTCAACTAAGTTTCAGTAATAGCAACAACATCGTAAGTCTATGTACTGATCCATGCTCTAAGTTCATCACCCTTACCCATAACACTCCCAGCATTAAAACATGCACACTTCAAACTATCCGACCCATCATACCTGTTATTTCGACTTTTCTTTTCAATATTTTTCCTTCTGGTCCAATCCTTTCCTTCCCGACCTGGAGCTCCGTTTCCCAACACCCCCCCCCCCCACCACCCCACCCCGAGAAGCTAGTTTAAACTCTCCAGTGTAGCATCAGCACGCCTCCTGGCCAGGATATTGGCTTCCCTCCAATTCAGGTCCAACTCTTGTACAGGTCACCCCTTCCCCGGAAATGGTTCCAATGATCCAAGAGCTTGAAACCCTGCCCCCTGCACCATCTCCACAGCCACTCATTCATCTGTGCTATCATCCCATTTCTACCTGCACTAGCCCACGGCACGGGGAGTATTATGGAGATTACAACCTTCTTTTAAGCCTCTTCCTAACTCTAAATGCTCACTGCTTAGGACCTCTTCTCCTTTTCTGCCCATGTCATTGGTACCAATGTGCACCATGACCTCTGGCTGTTACACCTTCCTCCTTGAGAACATACTTCACCCTCTCCAGTACATCCTGGACCCTAGTACCCAGGAGGCAACATACCATCGTGGTGTCTCTCTTGCAGCCACTGAATCTCCTTTCTGTCCCCCTAAGTACTGGGTCCCCTATAACTAGCTGAGTTTCAGAGCAGGCCAACGTTCCACCAGCCTGGCTTGCTGCTGCCATGATCTGATGGGTTATCCCCTCGGTACAGGGTTTTATGTCAGAAACAGGCCATTAACAGTCAGAATCAGAATTTAATATCAGCGGCATATGTTGTGATATTTGTTAACTTAGCGGCACCTGTACAATGCAATACAAGATAGTACTTTACAAATTTGTGAATCAGGTTGTCACAAAATGATTTCCAGTCAATGAAGCTCAACGTTGGGTAACCACAATGGTAAGGTAGATAGTTTGGCAAGAATTGATGCACATCAAGATCCCGGATGAGTAACAGAAGGGGTAACACACACAGAATGCTGGAGGAACACAGCTGGCCAGGCAGCATCTATGGAAAAAGAGTACCGTCGACTCGCAGGTTTTTCTCTGTGAACAGACGGGGTAATTTGTTTAATGCTGATCAGGAAACTGGCGCTGCCCGCTGTGGTTTCGTTCTGAAGCAGGAACCCACCTACCCGAGTCCACAGAAGAACACTCAACAGCGTCAACTCAACAGAAAATCAACACTTTGATTTTCATCTCCTCCACCCACCTCGGTCCTGTAATACTTCCCAAAAGCTTACAAACTCAGCATTTGTTTGGGGGGGGGGGGAATGCGAGCCAGAATTCTGCTGCCCTATGTGTGACAATGTGCTTGCTGCCAGCGTTCTGAATGGCCTAGCTCGTTTTAAGGTCCCGCTCCCCTCTCTACCAGTGGAAACAGTTTCTGTATCAAATCTGCGTCCTAATAAAACATCGCAAGTTTAGTTCAGTCCTCTAAACTCAAGGGAACACGAACTAAAAGCCACATAATCAAGTAGTGTTGAATGTGAACCACCTAACTCTTTTGATATCTGCTACTATTGTCCCAATGCATTGTGGTGACACAAGGTAACTCTATATACTACTGACGCACAACAGCCACAAGTGTAAAGAGAGTAATGTCTCTCCCAAAGGCTATTTGCTAAATAACTCCTTATAGACAAAATAGATAAGATAGCTCCTTTTGGACAGTAAACGATCAAGGCAAGCAGATCGAAGAATGATGCAGGTCGGAGAAAATGTAATTAACTGTGTGGGGCTGAATGGTATCCTCCCTGGTTATTGAGACAGCTCAGTGTCGGCTGTGTCCCTGATTCCGGTTCTTGACTACACAGAGGTTACTACAGCGTCGGAAGTGCCATCTTACGGGTAAAGCAGGAGCCCCGTGTGCCTTCCCGGGTGAACGTGGAAGGTCCCACAGCGCTCGCTGAGACCCCAGGCAGATATTCCTGGTCTCTCGCTCACTATTTACTCAACTATCCGCACCAAAACAAGATGAGCTGCTCGCCATCGGGTTATTTTGGTTGTGAGCTTGCGGGTTTTCTACAACACAGCGGTGACATTTCTACACCAGTCTGCAAAGCACGTAGACATATGTTTAGGTTGTGAAAGATACTACTAAAACGTAGATATTCTTAACCACCCCTTCTTCAAAACAACGAACAAACGATAGGATACGCATTACCGAATAAATAATTCACTATTTCTCCACGTTATTTATTGCATAAAAGCCACAGACCAAAAAATAAACAATGCCAGTCGTTGAGTGTGAGAGGCACACGGAAACAGACATCCACACAAACAATCAAAGGCTCGGGGGTGAGAACGAGAGAGAGAGACACGGGTGCACAAAAGGAGAGGGGGAGAAAGAGGGAACACGGGGAGTTAGTGACACACACACACAGTCACAGAGACAGACAGAGGTAGTGGCACTGAGAGGCGCGCACACATACGGAGCGAGGTACACACGTTGGGCTGTAAGAAATTCTGATGCATTAATTTTTGCATTTTGCTATGAAATGACCGGCATTTGGTTGGTGTCGCTTGCCTGCTGACGCTCAGGCCGGACGGGTACAGGAGCAATATCGAGTTGAGCAGCAGAACGGTTCCTGTACATCCGGGCGGGGGTGGGGGCACACCGCTCCTGCCGCCCACCTTCTCCGCACGATGCCCCCTTTCACACTCGGCTGTTGCTGCAGCCTCGGCGGGCAACCCGGTGGCTGCAAGCCCCGGGACAAGGTGCGTGCCGCCACCCCTTGGCCAATGCCCTATCCATTACCCCACTTACCCAGAAGTTGCCCCCAAAGTGTTGCATCTCGACCCCGAGAGCCGCTGCAGATCTGATATTGCTCCAAAAAACTGACATACCGCCGGCCACGCCCCCTTTACCTCATTGGAGACAACACCCTTCCGTCAAATCCCAAGGACACACCCCAATTTCATAGCACGCAAACCCGTCAATCACATTTTAGAGTCCGCCTACTTTCCGAAATTAAAACCCAGCCCTTCATATCGATTGGCTGTTCTTAATAAAGCTCGACGAATATGTAATAATTATTGGCCAACTATTTCATTCAGTAACGAGTAATTGGTTAACAGTAACGTCCATTATTTGAAATCCTGCCTCCTAATTTGGTTATTTGGGGCTAATAATTTATTTATCGATACTGGCTAATCTACAATTAAGAAATTGGAACTACTGTAAATAAGCGGTCCTGTCCATTCACATTACACTCCTTGCTTACTCCGACTAAAGAAATTTATTTTAAAATTATTTTTATATGTTAATAACCTCCGAAGTTGGTCTTTCCCACAAACGTACATTCTCTGGGTTTGCTCGATAAAAATCCCACATAGTTCTAAGTAAATTCACTGACTCAATGATTATAACTTTTAAGGCCTTTATCAGATAACTCTTCAGACTCCGCTGTATAGCTTGCTGCTTCTAAGTTTCAAATCTCTAATTTCACCTTTTGAAACTTACTGCACCTTCTCATTACTGACTGTGTAGTTTTTCTGTAGTATTTTGACTATATTCATTTCGAACTTTTCTCAATGTTAAAGGAATCCTGTGGTCTAACATTTTTTCCAATAAATTCATCAAACCCTTGCAGCTAAGCTCCAAGGCCTCTGTTGAAGGAAATGAGGAACCAATTTATTTGAGGCAGCACACAAAGGAGCCGGGGATACTCAATGGGTCAAGCGGCCATGGAGCCCCACCATTAATGGAGGGGTCCACGGACCCCCAGACCCCTGGCTGGAAACAGCTGAAGGGAAAGGACCAGTCAATGTTTTCGACTGGGACACTTCATCAGCAGTAATCACCAGAGTTCACCATTTCA